>NC_135236.1:680819143-681121643 GCF_051348905.1 Ranitomeya variabilis | reverse complement strand
ACGTCCGCACTGAGGATAATGCTCCTTTTTTCTTATTCCACACTTTTTTTTTTTTGTAATTCCTCGAAATGTCAGGATCAGATGTCCATAGCAACCAAATCAGATTCCACCTTTTCCCTCACAGTTAATGAATGCAGGCTCCTGATTGGTCGCCACAGGCAGCTCCTCCGTGTTGTCTTCTGTTTCAGCCAATAATAATTGTCCTTGCTGGGTGCGTCACAGTATCGGTGTCTCCCATTGGTCTGTCCTAAATGTGGCTGAACTACTTGGAAATTAGAGCAATAGCGCTGAAGGTCGCACACCGCGGCCTCGTCAGTCTCGTTCTTAAAGGGGCGGCTGTGTTTTTTTGCTTTTTTTTTTGTTGTTACCCATAAGCCTGCTGCATTGTATGATACGACTGAATGTCTTCACGTTTCTGAGGCCGCGACACTTTTATATTTTATGTTACATAGCAGATATTGATTGTGCTGCAGACGCTCGTCCCGGTGTTCCGCGCACCGGTGGTCTCCGCGTCATCACTGCCGCCATTGTGAAGCTTCCGAACAATGCTACAGATGGATATATAGTGGAGGAGTCAAAACTCAGGAACGTCGGCCCCGCGGTATCGTGAGCGACATCGCCTGATGCACACGTAACGCAAGACATCAGATTTGTACCTCACCGGACCTCTGCCGGCGCCATTACTTATCCATACCGGCTCTTTAAACCTTAAAGGGGTTTTTAACAAAATCCGGCTCTCAAAATGTAGAGATGAAGAAATGAAAGACAAATTGCTACTTTATCAAGGAGTTAAAGGAGAAGTCCATCGATGGAGCCCTGTGAGGAGAAGCTGAGTTAGCCGAACTAAGAGTCCAACAGTTGCCCATAGCAACCAATCACAGCGCAGCTTTCATTTTTACCAGAGTAACCAATCACAGCTCAGCTTTCTCTTTTACCAGAGCAGCCAATCACAACAGTTTTCATTACTCCACCTCTGCTTTAGACATGAAAGCTGTGCTGTGATTGGTCGGTATGGGCAGGATCTGCATGTGACCCCAGAGAGTAGGGGGCTTCCTGAGTTATAACGACCTGTCATAACACGCCGTTCACCATCGGAATCGCAGAGAGAAAATGCCGCTCTCCGGGGGGAACGGGGCGATCACCGATTCCCAATCTGCAGGGATTAAACGGAAATTACATCCAAGATGGTGGGAAAAGGTCCAAACCATTTTCAGCCTCCTCGCCCAGCCTGGAGGCGTCCTGACTCGCCCATCGATGGCCGTCCTGCTGCAGGTCACGTTCGGAAGCCATGACGCCTGCTCTGCACAACCCCGGACCACCCACAGGGGGCTGTTCACCGTGGTCTTTCTGCTTTTTGGCGGAGGAGGGGCAATAGTGACCCGTCTGGGCACCCGGTCACTCATCGGTGCCCCTCTGCCTCAGTGCCCGGGCGGGCGTTACCAGGCTCCTCCTCTTCTAGGTCTCATCGCCCTGAGATTTGCTCAGACACTGTTATCACTTTGGTTTAATTGTGTTTTTGTTTTTTTTTTAACTTATTTTTTAATACTTGAAAGAGATTTGCTGTTTTATATATAAAAGGTTCAGAACTGAAAACTGCGTCCTGTCTCTTTAAATATCTCCTGATTTGGGGGGGAAAGGGATCTGTCCTTAGCCAATGACTAGTGTTAGAGACTTACTGCTACAGTGTCCCCATGACAACTCTTCCTGTTAACACAAGTAGAGAGTTCAGATATGTGATGGGTACCCTGCGCTACAGGAGGCAGTAATGGCTGATAACAGGGAGTAATAGACTGTAGTCTCCTCCCCCAGTACTGGCTGATAACAGGGAGTAATAGATTGCAGTCTCCTCCCCCAGTACTGGCTGATAACAGGGAGTAATAGATTGTGGTCTCCTCCCCCAGTACTGGCTGATAACAGGGAGTAATAGATTGTAGTCGCCTCCCCAGTACTGGCTGATAACAGGGAGTAATAGACTGTAGTCTCCTCCCCAGTAATGGCTGATAACAGGGATTGTAGCCTCTTCCCCCGGTAATGGCTGATAACAGGGAGTAACAGATTGTAGTCCCCCCCCCCCAGTAATGGCTGATAACAGGGAGTAATAGACTGTAGTCTCCTCCCCCAGTAATGGCTGATAACAGGGAGTAATAGACTGTAGTCTCCTCCCCCAGTAATGGCTGATAACAGGGAGTAATAGATTGTGGTCTCCTCCCCCAGTAATGGCTGATAACAGGGAGTAATAGATTGTGGTCTCCTCCCCCAGTAATGGCTGATAACAGGGAGTAATAGATTGCAGTCTCCCCCCCAGTAATGGCTGATAACAGGGAGTAATAGATTGTGGTCTCCTCCCCCAGTAATGGCTGATATCAGGGAGTAATAGATTGTGGTCTCCTCCCCCAGTAATGGCTGATAACAGGGAGTAATAGATTGTAGTCTCCTCCCCCAGTACTGGCTGATAACAGGGAGTAATAGATTGCAGTCTCCTCCCCCAGTACTGGCCGATAACAGGGAGTAATAGATTGTAGTCTCCTCCCCCAGTAATGGCCGATAACAGGGAGTAATAGATTGCAGTATCCTCCCCCAGTAATGGCTGATAACAGGGAGTAATAGATTGCAGTCTCCTCCCCCAGTACTGGCTGATAACAGGGAGTAATAGATTGCAGTATCCTCCCCCAGTAATGGCTGATAACAGGGAGTAATAGATTGCAGTCTCCTCCCCCAGTAATGGCTGATAACAGGGAGTAATAGATTGTAGTCTCCTCCCCCAGTAATGGCTGATAACAGGGAGTAAAAACTCTTCGAAGTCTTAAGGGTCTGATAACTGGGTGTAATACTTAAAGGGGTTGTCTCAAATTAGAAAGTTTCACCTGTGCTCTAGAAAGGGGATAAGATGCTGATCTCTGGGGGTCCGCGCACAGAGACCCTTCTACATCCTGGGAATGAGGCTTTACAGATCTCTGCCCCTGGACTTCCCCTTTTAACTGTGATTTGACAGTGTGTGACCTTAAGGGACCCGATTCCTGCTGGGACCTGATGGATTGGGGAAATCCGGTCTGATCACATCTCTTCCCACAGCCGAAGACGACTCCACATGTTTTCAGAGAAATGATCACAGATGTGAAAGTGAAACCAGCAAAGTTCCTGGCAGTGGAGGCCTCTGTGACTGTGCGGAATTCTCTGTCCTGTGCTCACATCTCTGGATGTTATGACTTTTGTATTCTGCATTTTCACCTGTTTCCTCCCCTCCAGGCTCTTAGTTATTATTTTCAGTTGTCTCTGAGCTGGTAGGAGGAGACTGACTGCTGTGATGTTTCCTATACACACCACACAGAGACATGCAGACATGAGACTGCAGAGACCCGTGTGTCGTAAACCGTGCCTTCCCCCGTCCCACCACTCCGTAATAAAAGATACCAAGAAACCTGGATGGGTTGAACAGGTCGGTCACAGTTTATTTTGCAAAGTAGAGAAGGGCAATTACATTTCGCGACGGACTCATTGCTGAAGGCCCCAGCCGACGACCGCTGGGCCAGCAAGCCGATGAGAGGTTACGAACCTTTGCCCCCCTCTACCTACCGCCACGGAGGATCATGTGTATTACCTACACAGGACTCCGACCCCCCACACAACCTCGTTAGAGCCTGTTCAACACCATCCCGCAAACCCTACGAAAATATGTCGAGCCCGACGTCCGTGAGGTGGATGCCATCCGGTCTTAGTGAAGCTACATTGTTCCCTTCTAGCTCTTGGTGGCGAACCACAATGCCGTAATTTTCTCTCACCAACTTCGACGTCTTTGTGTTAATCCTTTTTCTTGAGTTTTCGATGGCTTTCACGTCCTTGGCTCCGTGCCAAACCGCTCGAGGTATTATCTCAGACCACACCAGCACCATATCCGGTAATAAACAAACAAACCGTTCGACATCTGTTGACCTTACTGTGTACAGCACGGCCCCTTTTCGTTTGCCCAAATCATTGCCTCCGGCATGTAGCACCAGCACCTCCGGCCCCTTGGCCCTCTTGGCGATGTCGACCATCTCCAGGAAGATCTGACGCCACCGGAGCCCTTTGATGCCTCTCCAGCTGACTTCCAGCTTCGGGAAGCCGACATTTGTTCCGCCCGGCCGCAGTTTGGCTCTTTCGTACGCCCAGTAGGCAAAAGAATGCCCCACTACCCAAACTGTGGGCTTAAAGCTGCCTGTAAGAGACAAAAGTGTTAAAGCAGGTCTGGTCTTATGTATCTGGCAAAGCATGCGGATTTCCAGCGGCCCATTCTCTGCACCTCGACTTCCGATACCCCCGCTCTAGCTGCTTCGGTAGCCGCCCCTCTTTGGAAGGAATGTGTCCCATATTCTCTCAGAGCCACGCCGACTGCCTCTAGGCACTGTCTAAAAATCGCTTGAAATTGATATTTTGTAAGAGGGGACCCATCGGTGCGTGAAAGATAGAATCTACCCGAATGTCTTACTACCGCATAGTGTTTAACTATTTTTACGGGGCATATAGGGCCGTCTGACACCTTGCCCAATACCCATGTCCCCTTCCCGGTGGGGTCGCATTTGGATCTCCGTACTCTAATGCGCAGAGCTTTGCTGCATATGACGAGGTCTTCGTTGATTAAACCGCCTACTGATGCTGTTTTTTGACTGCGGCACTAATTCACTGACGCGAAGCGCCCCGAAGAAGGCGATTGCGTACGCCGCAGATATCAGCGTTGCCTCGTATTGTGGCTTGCACACTGATGAAGATATTGCAATTATGTCATGCAGTAGCCGTAAGGAAACTGGGCGACGGCATTCCTGGCTAGGTTGAAGCCTTCTCCAGCCTTTAACGGCTTGTTTGATGAAAAATATTTGGTTACGTCCACCCACCCCAGCAGCTGAACGAATGAGGCTATTCCCGATAGATGACGTTGCGCTAATGTCCCTGACGCACCTCTCCGCCCGAGCCGTTGTAAGAGTTCTACTAAGACGTCGCATCTCGCCCGGTCGTACCTATCGACTGGTCTTCCTTGCGTTAGCGAGCACCACTCCTCCCATGCCTTACCGTAAACCTGCCAAGTCGCCGGTGTCACTGAAGCGCGGATTAAGGGCATCAGTGATTGGCCACCATGTCCCAGAGGGAAGGAGGACATCGTAGGCCTGACGTTTGCTCCCTGGGGAGGAAGAGTTTGAATGCCTGCCAATCGGAAGATAACAAAGTTAAACGATTTTTTCATCTACAGTCGCCGTAAATGTAGCTCGGCACCAGATGTTGTGTTTCAGGCATAGTAGTGCCAGGCGTCGCAACAGCGCGAGTGCCGGCTGAGAAGAAGAGGGCATGCTGTTTAGGGCTTTTGCTGTTCTCAGCTGTTTGGTTAGAAATCTGATGTTCGTATTTTCCAATTGGGCCCCCATAGCTCGACTGATGTTACTATTGCCAAAATTTCTACCAGTGCTGGGTCACGGCCCCATGTGGCCGTGGTCCATAGTTCAGGCCATTGGCCTTTTCACCACTGGTCCTTGTAGATTGCTGCGAAACCATCTGTAATATTTCCACCGACCATTAGGCCTAAATCTTTGTTTGGCGTCTCCCACGCCATAATGCATATATGCCCCGCGCCATAAACTTGTAGGACTTCCGGAATGTCCTCCAGACCAGCAAGTCTGCCTTCAGGGAGCGGTTGAGTCTAATTTCTAGTATGTTGAAGAAACCGTATGTAAAGCTGGGGTTTAATTGATGATTGGTATGTCAAGCCCATCAATAATCTCATTTACAGTCCTCTGAGCACATTCCCCGGGACCTGTATTCATTGCCCGCATTATGAAACCATATTTCACCCGTTCTCAAAGTCCACCTCAGGGACCCTTGTTCCACCGTCCGCTGAGCCCCGGACCATTGAGTTCGCCAAATGAAAAACACTCACCGCTATCTGATTCTGGCAGAGTGACTCCCATTGATGGAGGAACTCCTGCTCCAGTGTAGTTTATTCTCATTTGCCAGTAAAAGCCCGTTCGGCATTGATTTATCATTGATTCGTCATAGTCGTAGTAACCGCCTTTTTCGGCATCGATTCAAGTAACCACCTTTTCGGCGTTAATTCATTATTGATCATACCATGCACACCGATTGTGTGCTCCGACTCCTGTGTAGCTCGTTTGTAAACCCTTCAGTTGAAGGATGAAAAACCGGCTCCTGTTGGTTGGACTGGCTGGTAGCCCTGGGTGAAGATTCACTCAGGCTGTCAGTCAGCGATGGAGCACACAATGATTTTAATGGGCCCGCCATCGAGCCTAGTTCTACTCCTTTTGTAGAATCTTGGGGAATTCGCGTGCTGATTTTAACTTGGGACTGGGTTCGAAGGGGATATAGAAGCCGTATTTAAAGCAGAAATGTGGCTGTTGCACCGCTTTTTATTGGGATAACGGTTTAGCCATGGGCCCATCGCGGTTATGTTCGCTGGGGTGAAAATCTCGCAGGCGCTCTGTTTGCTTGGCGGGTACACCTGGATGCAGGGTGTCCACCTCCGCAGGAGGAGCAATATCTCCACGTATTCATTACCCCAAACTTTCTGCTTCGTCTCTAAGTCTACGTGCGCTCCCAGAAAATTACTTTCACGGGGGATAGAACTCAAGTTGTCTTTATCAGGAAACAGGAGCTTAACCACTCAGCCATCAGCTCAACTGGCGTAACCAAACGTCCGTCGGACCATATGTCTACGTAAGCATTATCCCAAATTTTTTGCTTTGTCTCTAACTCAACGTGCGCTCCTAGCGGGCTAACTCCACAGAAAAATGCATCCTTGTGCAGACTAGCTGCTTGGGTGGTGCTAGTGTCAGTTGGTACGCCTGGGCGTGTTAACTGCTGAACTAGGGTCTTAATAGCGGCTGCCAGCTCGCTTTCTCCCGCATTTCGTATTGTAGAGTGCTCACCGACATCAAAGAACTCACCGCTGTCAGATGCAGGCTGAGTGTCTCCGGACGGAGGTACTCTGGCTCCTGCCGTGGCGCTGTCCTGGTGCTGGCCGCCCGCCCAGGAGGATGAAGATGGCGTGCCAGCGGCCAGCGCCGTGGCACGGGGATGTCTTCTGCTGCATTGTCTGGTGCCGAGCGTCCCCCGGAGAGGGAGGTGCTCCGGCTTCTATTGTTTCGATGGTTCGGTGCTGGCTGGTGGACCGGGGAGGTACGTATGGCATGTCTCCCCGTACGTCAGCCCAGGAAGGAGTACGTGATGGATGACATCTGTTGTGTGCTCGAGGATGAGAGGCTATTGGGGCTCTGCCTGGTCCGTAACGGGGGGTGTCAGTGTCTGTTCCCACTGGGTACCCGCTCTGGGTGTCCGGTGAGACCGCCGTCTTTCGGCATGCGACCGGTACCGCCCGTTGTAACTTCCCGATGTATCTGAGCAGGTTGTGGATGGCGAGCGCCATCCGGAGGAGCGGGATCTATGGTGGCTCCTGTGTGAGTGGTGTCGGCATCTGGAGTGGGAATGCCGACAGCTAGAGGGACAGCGGGAGCGGTGGTGGGAGTCTACTGATGAGGGTGAAGACGATCTGCGGCATCTATGCCTGCGATCGCCCTGTCTAGGGGTTGTTAGGTGCATTTACCTCGGGAGTAGGGGGGACGTTACCTTGGCCATGGGGTGTGAGCGGCGGTGCAGGGGGTAGGGCCGGGGAAGGTGCGGAGACTATAAGGCTGGCACCGCAGGGTGAGCGCAGAAGGGCGGGGACTGATAGGAAACTGCGATTTGCGTTTGGGAGCATGGGGGTGTTGGCGGCACGTAATTTATTGCAGTTGTGTTAGTGTTTGGTGCGTAGATTCCTGGCTGCGGAGCGTGCTGGCTGGTCTGGATAGACCAGTCATCACGCTCCGCGGCCGTGTTCGTGGCTCTGGCCCCCGACTGCCCGCTCCCCCGCACAGGCAAAGCCGATGTGCATGCTGGGGGGACATGGCGGGCAAGGGGTGGGCTGGCCAGAGGCCCACGGTGGTGCAGTCCTGTTCTGGTAGGGGCCGGTCCAGCGCTCCGTGGTGGGTACTGGCACGGGGGGCTAGTGAGCGCTGTCTGTGAGGCGCCCCCCCGACCGATTTGGCGGGTTGGGGCCCCACAGACTAAAGTTGCGCTGCTGCTGCTTCCCGGGGAGTAAGTGGGCGGGGCTTGGCGGTCCCATGCCGGCATCAGGGAGGGGAGACTCCCTGACGCTGCAGGGGACTCGCGGTGTGCCTGGGCTGGCTGCCCCCCGGTCCTCTTGAGCGGCTGGCGCGCCGCCGAGGACCCCGAGGCAGCGGGTGATCCCCTGCCTTCCTCCGCAGCACTGAATGTCTGCCGGGAGGAAATGGGGCCGGAAGTGGGCGTGTCCCACAGGGCCCGTGCTGCACTTTGGGAGGCAGGGCGGCCTGTGTAAGAGGGGGAGGCTGCCACTATGTGCGCCGGGCCCTGAGCCTTAGATTGGGGACCGGAAGTGACCGGGGCCCGGGCGCACTTGTAGTTAGGAGCGGGCGCTTGGCACCGGCGGGCAGCGGAGCCTGAAGTAGACGTCGCGACGCCCGCCGCGCCCCCCGGAGCCGCACGTGGGGCAGAAGCGCGGCGGCTAGTCAGCGCTGGCTCTGCTCCAACACGCAGGCGCTCGGGAGGAACGCCCCGAGCGTCTACCTGGCGTCGCAGCTGCACCATGATCAGCGGGAGCGCCGGGAGCTGAGAGAGGGGGACCGGGGTCTGCGGTGGACGGGGCCAACACTAAGGGCAGTTGAGCGGGAGTTAGCTGCGCTGGGGAGACAGGGGAGAAAGAGACCCCAGGAGAGGGGGTGTGCAGGGACGGAGCCCTGGGGGAGGCTAGGGGGTGAGGAGAGGGAACAGCAAGGTGAGCACCCAGGCCAGAATTAGGGGATCGCGACCATTGCTCACCTTCCTGTGCAGCTCCCCGCTGTAGGGCCTCGGTCGTAGGGGCAGCCATGGTGGTCAGGAGATCAGGGAGACAACAGCTTCCAAGGGTCAGCCGGGGAGAAAGAGGGAGAACCTGGCCCGGCACTAGAATTTAACCCCTGAGGGTGTGGCCAGACTTCCCTCCTCTCCCCGGTTGGTCCGCTGGGCGTCCCAATCATGACCTCACCTGGGACAGTAGTGGGAGGGGGGAATTGGGCACTGCACAGTTTTCCCCTCTAGCTATCCCTTAAGGGCTCCGCAGTCAGAGGCACGTTCCTTATACAGTACCGTGCCTACCAGGAAGCATGGAGGACATTATACAAAAGTATAGAGCAGGAGAGATGTGAATCCAGCTCTGGTGAATAAATAAGTACTTAAAAGTATGCAGCATAGGAAGCTTTTATATATCAATACTGAGCAGTGTAGCAGTAAATTCAGAGCTTGGGTGAAAAACACTAGAAAGTATCAGCATGGCTGACTTTGTAAAGCAGTATTGAGAAGTGTGATGAAATCAGCAGGGTGGTAAGAAAAGCTTTTACTAGACAGCAGTACTGAGCGTTGTAGCAGTGAATCCAGCACAGGGTTGAGAAGAACACTAGAAAGCAGCAAGATGGAGGATATAAAGCAGCAGTACTGAGCAGCATTGCTGTACGTCCAGCACTTCAGTGAGATAATCACTTCGTAGACCGTAGCAGAATAGAGGAAAAGATAAAGCAGTACTGAAAAGTGTAAATATTAATTCAGCAATGGACTGAGATACACTCTTACTAGAAAGCTGCAGCAGGAAGGATATTGTACATCAGAACTGGGCAGTTTAGCTGTGAATTCAGCTTTAAAGTGAGAAACACTGGAAAGCAGCCTGGAGGACATTATGTGGCTCTACTGAGCAGTGTAGCAGCATATCCAATTCTAAGGTTTGTTAAACACTTAATAGAAGCTGAGGAAATGAAGATATTATCTGAGATTACTGAGCATTGTAGATGTGCATGCAGCTACAGGCCTCAAATATGGGGAAAAAAAAGGTGTCAAGCCCTCCGACCCCCTGCAGCTACAGACCTGTGTAACCTATATGTGGGAGGAGGGGCTTATAATGCTGGCTGTCACATGGGGCTGACGACTATGGAAAGGGAGACATCTTGGCGTCCGCCTGATTACTTCATAGACAGTGGGCGAGGCTACATTTCTAGGGGTGTGGCCATGATATAAGGGTGGGGCTTATCAGGACCAATCTATCAGGAATTATCCTGTGCTGGAGCCAGTGAGACATTTCAGCCGTGAGGAGACGGTTTTGATGTTTGTTGAAATCAATTTTAATGAATTCTCCAGACCGGAGGAAAGAGTATAAGGGGAGGAGACAAAGTTAATGTTGGGCTGAAGGTAACCAATCACAGTACTGCTTACATGCTTTAACTGCAAGTTAGAACAAGAGCAGCAATATGATTGGTCGGTGTAGACCTGCCCTTATCTATAAAGCGCAGGTGGGGGAGGGGCAGTATATAACCCATCCCCCTCACACGTATAGCACAATGCTGGGGCTCCGCCAACTGATGGAGCAAGTCCTCGCCGGGGAGGAAATCTCCGGATGTCATGAGGTTTCTAATGTTGTGCGGCAGCCAAAGAGCAACTAAGATGGAAAGCAAAACCTACACCTGTGTGATACTGTGCTGAGCCATGTATCTAATCCCATAATGTGATACTCGGTGCTTGTGCCGACGCTTGGGAGTGGGCCCCCTCGTTTGCTCTGGGCCCCGGTACTTGCAATACTTCTCCCCATTCCTCCGCTGCGGCGTCTTCTGTGCTTTCTGTATGGAGCATTATATGGGGCCCATTATTCTCTATGGAGCATTATATGGGGCCCATTATTCTGTATGCGCATTATATGGGGCCCATTATTCTCTATGGAGCATTATATGGGGCCCATTATTCTGTATGGAGCATTATATGGGGCCCATTATTCTGTATGCGCATTATATGAGGCCCATTATTCTCTATGGAGCATTATATGGGGCCCATTATTCTGTATGCGCATTATATGGGGCCCATTATTCTCTATGGAGCATTATATGGGGCCCATTATTCTGTATGCGCATTATATGGGGCCCATTATTCTGTATGGAACATTATACGAGGCCCATTATTCTCTATGGAGCATTATATGGGGCCCATTATTCTGTATGCGCATTATATGGGGCCCATTATACTGTATGGAGCATTATATGGGGCCCATTATTCTCTATGGAGCATTATATGGGGCCCATTATTCTGTATGCGCATTATATGGGGCCCATTATTCTGTATGGAACATTATACGAGGCCCATTATTCTGTATGTGCATTATATGGGGCCCATTATTCTATATGGAGCATTATATGGGGCCCATTAATCTGTATGGAGCATTATATGAGGCCCATTATACTTTATGGAGCATTATACGAGGCCCATTTTTCTCTATGGAGCATTATATGGGGCCCATTATTCTGAACTAGATGGTGGCCCGATTCTAACGCATCAGGTATTCTAGAATATGTATGTAGTATAAATCCCGTACCAATATCGCTGACTGGTTGCGGCCGGGCGCGACCAATCAGCGAAGCGTGGTTCAAATCCCACACCAATTCGCTGCCGTACTGCGCCTGTCGTTGATTGGTCGCGGGCCGCTGGCACAACCAATCAGCGATGCCGGATTTCCGTTACAAACAGACAGAATTAGACGATTATACAGTATAGATGGTGGCCCGATTCTAACGCATCGGGTATTCTAGAATATTTATGTATATAGCAGCCACATAGTATATAGCACAGCCCATGTAACACAGACAGCCACGTAGTATATAGGAGCCACGTAGTATATAGGAGCCACGCAGTATATAGGAGCCACGCAGTATATAGCACAGCCACGTAGTATATAACAGCCCACGTAATATATAGCACAACCCATGCAGTATATAACACAGCCCACGCAGTATATAGCACAGCCCACGCAGTATATAGCACAGCCCACGCAGTATATAGCACAGCCCACGTAGTATATAACAGCCATGTAGTATATAACAGCCCACGTAATATATATAACCCAGGCCACGCAGTATATAACAGCCCACGCAGTATATAACAGCCCATGTAATATATAGCACAACCCACGCAGTATACAACACAGGCCACGCAGTATATAACAGCCCACGTAGTATATAGCACAGCCCACGTAGTATATAGCACAGCCCATGCAGTATATAACACAGCCCACGTAGTATATAACAGGCCACGTAATATATAGCACAGCCCAAGCAGTATATAACACAGCCCACGTAGTATATAGCACAGCCCACGCAGTATATAACAGCCCACGTAGTATATAGCAGTGTGGGCACCATATCCCTGTTAAAAAATAAAATAAAAAATAGTTATATACTCACCCTCTGCTGTCCAGCGAAGCTGTCCTGATGCGCTCGCTGCTGCCGCCAGCTTCCGTTCCCAGAGATGCATTGCAAAATTACCCAGATGACTTAGTGGTCTCGCGAGACCGCTAAGTCTTCTGGGTAATTTCGCAATGCATCTCTGGGAACGGAAGCAGGCGGCAGCCGCGCCCATCGGCAGACGACGGAAGGTAAGAATAGAAGGCTTTTGTTTATTATTATTTTTAACATTGGATTTTTTTACTATTGATGCTGCATAGGCAGCATCAATAGTAAAAAGTTGGTCACACAGGGTCAATAGCAGCGGTAATGGAGTGCGTTACCCACGGCATAATGCGGTCTGTTAACGCTACCATTAACCCTGTGTGAGCGCTGACTGGAGGGGAGTAAGGAGCGGCCATTTTGCGGCCGGACTGTGCCCGTCGCTGATTGGTCGTGGCCGTTTGTCCGCGACCAATCAGTGACTTGGGATTTCCGTGACAGACAAACAGACGGAAGTGACCCTTAGATAATTATATATATATATATATATATATACTAACTGGTGGCCCGATTCTAACATATCGGGTATTCTAGAAGGCGCAGCCACGTGGTATGTTGCACAGGTTATGTAGTATATTGGACAGTCCACGTAGTACATTGCACAGGCCACGTAGTATATTGGACAGCCGACGTAGTATTTTGGACAGCGCATGTAGTAAATTGCACAGTCCACGTAGTAAATTGCACAGCGCACGTAGTATATTAGCCAGCCAACATAGTATATTGCACTGCCCACGTAGTCTAGGAATGTGCATGTCCCCGTAGTATATGGACAATGATGATTCCAGAATTCGCGGCAGACTGTGCCCGTCGCTGATTGGTCGAGGCAACCTTTATGACATCATCGTCGCCATGGCAACCATTATGACATCTACGTCGATACTGTGCCCGTCGCTGATTGGTCGAGGCGAATTCGCGGCAGACTGTGCCTGTCGCTGATTGGTCGAGGCAACCTTTATGACATCATCGTTGCCATGCTGTGCCCGTCGCTGATTGGTCGAGGCCTGGCGGCCTCGACCAATCAGACGCGGGATTTCCAGGACAGACAGACAGATAGAAAAACCCTTAGACAATTATATATATATAGAGATAGATGGAGGACTATATAGGAGGAAATTGTGTTTTCTAAAGGGTGCACTGCTGAGGACAGTTTCTACATTTAACAATATCCTGTTTTCCTCAAATACTACATGTGTACTGAAACCTGTGGACCCTCAATCACCTGAATCCCCTCTGCTGTTTGGTATTGTAGAAATTACAATAGATATCACTCATGTAATGTAAGAAGTATGTAAAATCTTTGGCAGTGTATTATACCTAAAGATGTGTTAAAGTATTTGCCCCCTTCCTGATTTCCTATTCTTTTCCATGTTTGTCATATTTAAATGTTTCTGATCACCAAACAAATGTAAATATTAACCAGAGATAACACAAGCAATAACAAAATGCAGTTTATAAATGAAGATCTTTATTTTTAAGGGGAAAAGAAATCCAAACCTACAGGGTCCTGTGTGAGAAAGTGATTGCCCCCCCATCCCCCTTAAAACATAAATTATCTGTGGTTTATCACATCTTTGGGAAGCTGAGTTCACATTCCCTAGCCACCCAGGCCTGTTTACTGCCTCACCTATTTTCAATCAAGAAATTACTTAAATAGGACCTGCCTGACAAAGTGAAGTAGACCAAAGGATCCTCAAAAGCTAGACGTCATTCCGCTATCCAAAGATATTCTGAAACAAATTAGAAACAAAGTAACTGAGATCTATCAGTCTGGAAAAGGTTATAAAGCCATTTCTCAAGCTTTGGGACTCCAGCGAACCACAATGAGAGTAGTTATCCACAAATAGCCAGAACATGAAACAGTGGTGAACCTTCCCAGGAGTGGCCGGCAGACTAAAATTACCAGAAGAGCACAGCGCAAACAAATCCAACAGGTCACAAAAGACCCCACAACAACAACCAAGGAACTGCAGGCCTCACTTGCCTCTCTTAAGGTCAGAATTCATGACTCCACCATAAGAAAGAGACTGGGAAAAAATGGGCAGCATGGCAGAATTCCAGGACTTTTGGGAGAACACTCTGTACTAAGGAGACAAAAGTTTAAATTTTTGGAAGGTCTATGTCCCATTACATCTGGCAGAGATGTAACACAGCATTTCAGAAAAGGAACATCATACCAACAGTAAAATATGGTGGTGGTAGTGTGATGGTCGGGCTGTTTTGCTGCTTCTGGACCTGGAAGACTTGCTGTGGTAAATGGAGTCATGAATTCTGCTGTCTAACAAAAAATCCTGAAGGAGAATGTCCGGCCATCTGTTCCTGACCTCAAGCTGAAGCACACTTGGGTTAATGCAGCAGGACAATGATCCAAAACACACCAGCAAGTCCACCTCTGAAAGGCTTAAGAAAAACAAAATGAAGACTTTGGAGCGGCCTAGTCAAAGTCCTGACCTTAATCCAACTGAGATGCTATGGCCTTAACAAGGCGGTTCATGCTCAGAAAGCTCCAATGTGGCCAAATTACAACAATCCTGCAAAGATGAGCGGCAAAAATTCCTCCAGAGCGTTGTAATTGACTCATTGCCAGTTATCACAAACACTGGATTACAGTTGTTGCTGCTAAGGGCCCAACCAGGTATTAGGTTTAGGGGGACAATCACTTTCTCACACAGGGCCCTGTAGGTTTGGATTTCTTTTTCCGTTAATGCAGTTTATAAATTAAGATCTTTATTATTGTGTGATTTATTTGTGGTTTCTTTGTCTAATATTTACATTTGTTTGGTATCGGAAACAAAACATGCAAAAGAATAATAAATCAGGAAGGGGGGTGAACACTTTATCACACAACTGTGTGTTATCTGTGCATCATGAATTGTGGGATGTGTTAAAGGGGCCCAATGAGACTTTCACCCGTGGCCCACCAACACCAGGAGCCGGCCCTGTGCGTCTGTTTATACCTGTGTGTATCTACTGTACGTGTGCTTCTCACTAAATTAGAATATCATCAGAAGCTTATTTCTGTTAATGTTATAAAGTATTCTAATTTACTGAGATAATGACTTTTGGGTTACATTGGCTGTAAGCCATAATCATCAACATTAACAGAAATAAACACTTGAAATAGATCACTCTGTGTGTAATGACTCTATAGAATATAGGAGATTCACTTTTTGTATTGAAGAACTGAAATAAATTCACTTTATGATGATATTCTCATTTAGTGAGAAGCTCCTGTATGTTTGTATGTATGAACATATTTGTTTTCAGTTCATGTATTGTCCTCCCCCTCACGCGACTTTCCCCTCTCCAGTCTATCCTTAATGCAGCAGCCAGGGTTGTCCATCTGGCTAATCGTTACTCGGACGTGCCCGCTCTTCGCCAGTCGTTACACTGGCTGCCCATTCATTACAGGATACAATTCAAAGTACTTGTTCTCACCCACAAAGCTCCGCACAGTGCGGCACCCCCTTACATCTCCTCCCTCATTTCTGTCTATCGGCCTAGCCGACCGCTGCGCTCTGCAAACGACTTTCGACTAACCTCTGCACTAATCCGTACCTCCCACTCCCGACTCCAAGACTTCTCCCGTGCTGCGCCAATCCTCTGGAATGCTCTACCCCAAGATATTAGGACCATCCACAATCTTCATAGTTTTAGGCGCTCGCTCAAAACTCATTTGTTTAGAGCGGCCTACCACATTCCCTAATCAGTCATTTTATGTTTGTGTGTAGCCCATTCACTATCTCCATCTATCCCCCACCCCCTGAAGATGGCCGGACCCTCATTGTAAATACATCATTGTAAATACACACCTGTACTTTGTATCTCCCCACCTCATTGTAGATTGTAAGCTCTCACCAGCAGGGGCGGCTTATTGTGCTTTATTATTGTATTGTTAACATTGTTACCTATGACTGCTGTGTTTGAAACTGTTAAACTGTAAAGCGCTGCGGAATATGTTGGCGCTATATAAATAAAGATTATTATTATTATTATGTATTATACTGTAATTGTGAAGAATAGGAAAACCAGCCAGGCTCTTTAACCCCTTCATGACCTTCTGATTTTCCGTTTTTCCGTGTTCGTTTTTCGCTCCCCTTCTTCCCAGAGCCATAACTTTTTTATTTTTCTGTCAATTTGGCCATGTGAGGGCTTATTTTTTGCAAAACAAGTTGTACTTTTGAACGACATCATTGGTTTTACCATGTCGTGTACTAGAAAACAGGAAAGAAATTCCACGTGCGGTGAAATTGCAAAAAAACTGCAATCCCACACTGGTTTTTTGTTTGGCTTTTTTGCTAGGTTCACTAAATGCTAAAACTGACCTGCTATTATGATTCTCCAGGTCATTACGAGTTCATAGACACCTAACATGTCTAGGTTATTTTTTAATCTAAGTGGTGAAAAAAAATTCCGAACTTTGCTAAAAAAAAAAAAAATTTGCGCCATTTTCCGATATCCGTAGCGTTTCCATTTTTCATGATCTGGGGTCAGGTGAGGGCTTATTTCTTGCGTGTTGAGCTGACGTTTTTTTAATGATACCATTTCGGTGCAGATACGTTCTTTTGATCACCCGTTATTGCATTTTAATGCAATGTCATGGCGACCAAAAAAAAAACAACGTTATTCTGGCGTTTTGAATTTTTTTCTCGCTACGCCGTTTAGCGATCAGGATCAGGTTAATGCTTTTTTTTATTGATCGGGCGATTCTAAACGCGGCGATACCAAATATGTGTAGGTTTGATTTTTTTTTTAGGCTAGAAGCTGGCACAACTCGATCGCCTCTGCTACATAGCAGCGATCATCAGATCGCTGCTATGCAGCAGAAATGCAGGTGTGCTGTGAGCGCCGACCACAGGGTTAGTAACCATAAAGGTCTCAAGGACCTCTATGGTTACTCAGCAGAAGCGTCGCTGACCCCCAATCATGTGACGGGGTCAGCGATGCGCTCATTTACGGCTGCCCGGCCGGAAGCGCCGGTTAAATGCCGCTGTCAGCGTTTGACAGTGGCATTTAACTAGGTAATAGCGGCTGGTGAATCGCAATTTCACCCGCCGCTATTGCGGGCCCATGTCATGTGAGAACAGCTGACATGTCCCGGCTTTGATGCGGGCTCACCGCCGGAGCCCTGCATCAAAGCGGGGTATCTGACCTCAGACGTACTATCCCGTCTGAGGTCAGAAAGGGGTTAAAGGGTTTTTCACCAAATAATCAAGTTATCTCAGATCCATAGAATCCAACCACTGCACCCTGAGATATTCTGAGAACGGGGTCTGCAGCATCGTCCTGAATGGAGCAGAGTTGTATGTGCTCGGCCTCTGCTCTCCATTATCTATAGAGCTGCTGAGCCCCCCAGAGATTCTGAGAACAGGGGTCTGCAGTGTGGTTCTGAATGGAGCAGAGTTGCACATGCTCGGCCTCTGCTCTCCATTATCTATAGAGCTGCTGAGCCCCCCAGAGATTCTGAGAACAGGGGTCTGCAGTGTGGTTCTGAATGGAGCAGAGTTGTACATGCTCGGCCTCTGCTCTCCATTATCTATAGAGCTGCTGAGCCCCCCAGAGATTCTGAGAACAGGGGTCTGCAGTGTCGTCCTGATTGGAGCAGAGTTGTGCATGCTTGGCCTCTGCTCTCCATTATCTATAGAGCTGCTGAGCCCCCCAGAGATTCTGAGAACAGGGGTCTGCAGTGTCGTCCTGAATGGAGCAGAGTTGTGCATGCTCGGCCTCTTCTCTCCATTATCTATAGAGCTGCTGAGCCCCCCAGAGATTCTGAGAACAGGGGTCTGCAGTGTCGTCCTGAATGGAGCAGAGTTGTGCATGCTTGGCCTCTTCTCTCCATTATCTATAGAGCTGCCGAGTTCCCCAGAGATTGAGAACAGGGGTCTGCAGTGTGGTTCTGAATGGAGCAGAGTTGTGCATGCTCGGCCTCTGCTCTCCATTATCTATAGAGCTGCTGAGCCCCCCAGAGATTCTGAGAACAGGGGTCTGCAGTGTGGTTCTGAATGGAGCAGAGTTGTACATGCTCGGCCTCTGCTCTCCATTATCTATAGAGCTGCCGAGTTCCCCAGAGATTCTGAGAACAGGGGTCTGCAGTGTCGTCCTGAATGGAGCAGAGTTGTGCATGCTTGGCCTCTTCTCTCCATTATCTATAGAGCTGCTGAGCCCCCCAGAGATTCTGAGAACAGGGGTCTGCAGTGTCGTCCTGATTGGAGCAGAGTTGTGCATGCTTGGCCTCTGCTCTCCATTATCTATAGAGCTGCTGAGCCCCCCAGAGATTCTGAGAACAGGGGTCTGCAGTGTCGTCCTGAATGGAGCAGAGTTGTGCATGCTCGGCCTCTTCTCTCCATTATCTATAGAGCTGCTGAGCCCCCCAGAGATTCTGAGAACAGGGGTCTGCAGTGTCGTCCTGAATGGAGCAGAGTTGTGCATGCTCGGCCTCTTCTCTCCATTATCTATAGAGCTGCCGAGTTCCCCAGAGATTGAGAACAGGGGTCTGCAGTGTGGTTCTGAATGGAGCAGAGTTGTACATGCTCGGCCTCTTCTCTCCATTATCTATAGAGCTGCTGAGCCCCCCAGAGATTCTGAGAACAGGGGTCTGCAGTGTCGTCCTGAATGGAGCAGAGTTGTGCATGCTTGGCCTCTTCTCTCCATTATCCATAGAGCTGCCGAGTTCCCCAGAGATTCTGAGAACAGGGGTCTGCAGTGTCGTCCTGAATGGAGCAGAGTTGTGCATGCTTGGCCTCTTCTCTCCATTATCTATAGAGCTGCTGAGCCCCCCAGAGATTCTGAGAACAGGGGTCTGCAGTGTCGTCCTGATTGGAGCAGAGTTGTGCATGCTTGGCCTCTGCTCTCCATTATCTATAGAGCTGCTGAGCCCCCCAGAGATTCTGAGAACAGGGGTCTGCAGTGTCGTCCTGAATGGAGCAGAGTTGTGCATGCTCGGCCTCTTCTCTCCATTATCTATAGAGCTGCTGAGCCCCCCAGAGATTCTGAGAACAGGGGTCTGCAGTGTCGTCCTGAATGGAGCAGAGTTGTGCATGCTCGGCCTCTTCTCTCCATTATCTATAGAGCTGCTGAGCCCCCCAGAGATTCTGAGAACAGGGGTCTGCAGTGTCGTCCTGAATGGAGCAGAGTTGTACATGCTCGGCCTCTTCTCTCCATTATCTATAGAGCTGCCGAGTTCCCCAGAGATTCTGAGAACAGGGGTCTGCAGTGTCGTCCTGAATGGAGCAGAGTTGTGCATGCTCGGCCTCTTCTCTCCATTATCTATAGAGCTGCTGAGCCCCCCAGAGATTCTGAGAACAGGGGTCTGCAGTGTCGTCCTGAATGGAGCAGAGTTGTGCATGCTCGGCCTCTTCTCTCCATTATCTATAGAGCTGCTGAGCCCCCAGAGATTCTGAGAACAGGGGTCTGCAGTGTGGTTCTGAATGGAGCAGAGTTGTACATGCTCGGCCTCTTCTCTCCATTATCTATAGAGCTACTGAGCCCCCCAGAGATTCTGAGAACAGGGGTCTGCAGTCTCGTCCTGAATGGAGCAGAGTTGTGCATGCTCGGCCTCTTCTCTCCATTATCTGTAGAGCTACTGAGCCCCCAGAGATTCTGAGAACAGGGGTCTGCAGTCTCTTCCTGAATCGAGGTAAGGGGACGCTAAGCCGACCTCAGGCAGCAGAGCCATTACGAATCTCAAATCATCAGGTACAACATGCACAGCACTTTGCGCTTTAGGCTACTTTCACACTGGCGTCGTACAATGCACGTCGCAATGCGACGTTGCGACGTACCGACGCATACTGTGAAAGCGCCACACAACGGGGGCAGCGGATGCAGTTTTTCAACGCATCCGCTGCCCCATTGTGAGGTGCGGGGAGGCGGGGGCGGAATTCCGGCCGCACATGCGCGGTCGGAAATGCTGGACACGACGCACCAAAAAACGTTACATGTTACGTTTTTTTGTGTCGACGGTCCGACGCAACCGTCACACGACGTTAGCGACGTGTGGCAATGCGTCGCAATGCGTCGCTAATGTTAGTCTATGGAGAAAAAGCGCATCCTGCAAGCAATTTTGCAGGATGCATTTTTTTTCAAAAACAACGCATAGCGATGTGCAGTGCACGACGCTAGTGTGAAAGAGGCCTTCTTTAACGTGTCTTTGTATCTCCTTATAACTTGCTGAGCACTACAGTTTACAGTGTATTATTACAAAACAACTAATACCTAAAAATACTTTATTAAAGAATAAATGTAAAAACTGTAGTAGACAAAGAACCACAAACCTACAACAATGTGGCAAGTAAAAGTGGGGCTATTGTTGCCCTAAACTTCCCTACTTCACCCTTAGCAGCCGTGAGGGGTGACACCACAAACAGTACACTGTATCACCTCCCCAATCTTCACCAGTTTGTCCCACTCGTACTAGTCGGCCATACTGCCAGTAGGGCTGAAAGATAAACCCATACCTGTTCAAGGCGTGCCGCTAGGAAATATAGAGGGGAAAACAATAATATAAATATAAGGGTGATAGTAATTCAGGGAAAATTATACAACTATATATACATATATCACAGGCCCCTTGTTTTGCCTATAGTATAAGAAACATAATTTACCAGATATTAACAGGACACCCGCATTATTTTGGAATGGGGGTATAAAATGCTATGGAAGTGCAATAAACCTTACCCTTGCAATCCCTATAAGAACTGTCCCTACCTAGCATGCGGAGGTTGGCACCCCTGAATAGTCACGCAATTGGCGCCCCCGGTCTCGTCGGCTGTCCCTCAATATCCCTATCCACTGTACCTATCCCATGTGCAAATGGGCAATGAGATGGTATGGTCTACGGGAGAAGAGGGGGGGGGGAGGGGGAGAGAAAAAAAGGGCAGGGGTGGGACGGTTAGGGGGAACAGAAAAAGGTAGGTGTAGGGAGTGATTGAATATTATTGTGATCAAAACCAAAAGATATTAACATAACGGAGGTGCCGTCTTTATATATCGGGTGCACCCTGCTTGTAATCTCCGGATAGTAGCAAATAGTTGTACAGTTTATTATTAGCTACCCTCCAGAAATTAACCAACAAAATGATAGCTTATTCAGCAGGTTATTGCACAAATGCCCTCCCAAATTATATATATATATATGTAATTAATATCCACAAATTCCATAACCAATAGAGATAAATGGGACGGAATTAATATCACATGGGGGGTACCATATCCACAAATGAGGTATCAGTGGTTTAAGATTCTCCAGACAGTAATAACCACCGCAAACTGTTGCACAATTTGTTACAGAGATACCCTCTGATAGATAGCCTTCAATAGCAAAGAAATAACAAATTTAACAGGTTCTTACTCAAATATCCTCCCAGTGTGTATATGCCTATGATAGATATCCACACAATAGGTATCCCCAAGGGTCAACCTCTAAGGCCATGTTCACACAGTGCGTTTTTTACTGCAGAACCGCAGCGGTTTTGCCGCTGCGGTTCCGCAGCTTTTTTCCATGCAGGGTACAGTACATTGTACCCTATGGAAAACAGGAACCGCTGTGCACATGATCCTGAATTTAAAAAAAAAAACCGCGCTGAATAGCTGCGGGAAAAAAGAAGGAGCATGTCACTTCTTTGCCCGAAACAGCAGCGGTTCTGCACCCATAGACCTCCATTGTGAGGTCAAACCCGCAGATCAAAAATATATCTGCGGGTTTTATTGCGGTTTGTGGTGCAGAACCGCTGCAGCCGGAAGTGCGTGGGCGGAGAGACATGGAGGCGTACCGTCGCATGGGGATCGTGTCGGCCGTTTGATTGATTTGGTATGTGTGTGTGTGTGTGTGTGTGTGTGTGTGTGTGTGTGTGTGTGTGTGTGCGTGTGTGTGTGTGCGTGTCCCCATGCGACGCTAGTGCCACCATTGTGCTAAGTCGCCGTATGGGACTACTACTCCCATCCGGTATTAGGATGGGAGAGTTGTCCCTGTGTCCGGCGACTTAGCACAGTTGTAAAGTTACACAAAACACACACAATACACATACATGACACACAGTACATACAACACATAACATAGAGTATATACTCACCAACAGCACACTTGTAGGCGAAGGAAAAAATCACAAAATAATAAACCAAATCCATACTCCCTGTCCGCAGAATCCATAAAACGAGTGTCCCACGCCGATCGGCTGCTCTCCGGCGATACACTGCCATGAGCGAAGCTCCTAGCAGTGTATCGCGTACTGTTCCGGAGTTCAATGACTCCGGCGTCTCGGTTAACGGCAGTACAGCTGCGTTGAACTTTCCCACGCAGCACTGCCGTTAAGCGAGAGTGCCGGGGTCAATGACCGCCAGTAAACTCGCTCGCGCATGCGCAGTGACACACCGACAGGAACTATGGCTCCTGTCAGTGTGTTGCTGCAGCCGTGGAGAGCAGACATATCTCTGGATGTGTCTGTTCTCCATGGAAAATCTTCGTGGGATACGTGGCACTTAAATACGTGGCAATTAAATACGTGACACGTGGCACTTATACGTGATACGTGTCACTTAAATACGTGGCACGTGGCACTGAAATACGTGATACGTGGCACTTAAATACGTGGCACGTAGCACTTAAATACGTGGCACGTGGCACTGAAATACGTGGCACGTGGCACTGAAATACGTGATACGTGTCACTTAAATACGTGGCACGTGGCACTGAAATACGTGATACGTGGCACTTACATACGTGGCACGTGGCACTGAAATACGTGGTACTGAAATACGTGGCACTGAAATACGTGGCACTGAAATACGTGGCACGTGGCACTGAAATACGTGGCACTGAAATACGTGGCACTGAAATACGTGGCACTGAAATACGTGGCACTGAAATACGTGGCACTGAAATACGTGGCACTTAAATACGTGATACGTGGCACTTAAATACGTGGCACTTAGGCTATGTTCACATTTACGTTGTGCGCCGCAGCGTCGGCGCCGCAACACACAACGCAAACAAAAACGCATGCACAACGCTGCGTTTTGCGCCGCATGCGTCCTTTTTTTGATTGATTTTGGACGCAGCAAAAATGCAACTTGCTGCGTCCTCTGCGCCCGGATGCGTGCGCTGCAGTGACGCATGCGGCGCAAAACGCAAGTGCGACGCATGTCCATGCGCCCCCATGTTAAATATAGGGGCACATGACGCATGTGGCGACGCTGCGGCGCCCGACACTGCGGCGCAGACCGCAAATGTGAACGTAGACTTAAATAGCTGGATAGAGCTGGATCCGCGGGCTGTGATCTGGCCTACGCTCAGCACTCTGCGGAGCGCTGTCATTCAAAACACGTCCACTCATTTTGGTGTTTAGTCCCAAAATGGAGGATGGAAGAAGAAAAGGGTTGGACAAGGAAATGACATCATTTCTTTTTTTTTTTCCCCCACTGCAGTTAAAGCTTTATTTGTGTCAAACACAGACAATCTGCAGAGAAAACTGCATAAAAAACCGCACTAAAAACCGCATCAAAAAACGCATCAAAACCGCATCAAAAACGCACCTGCGTTTTCTGCCAAGAGCTGCGGTTTTTGTCCTGAAAAAAAAAGGATTGAAATCAGGATCGTGTGAACATACCCTAACAGAATAATACCTCATGTAGTAGAGGACATTTATATATAAAGTGCATAAAGATAACCATGCTCATATATATTGTGTTTGACCATCAAAAAATACCTCCCCTCATTGCACATTACCCGGCATGTAAATACATCACAGGATACCCCAAATAAACCAAATATCTTATCTGGTGTCCAAACGATCATCTAGTGCCTCAACGCGTTTCCCTGCCATGATACCAGTTCGTCAGGAGGCTAAGGCTATGTCTCCACGTTCAGGATGGCCGGCGGTATCGCCGCAGCGGCGAAGCCGCTCGGCGCTAAGCCCCGCCCCCTTTCTGGGACGCGATCATGCCGGATGTGTTAACTCTTCACATCCGGGATGATCGCTCTGTCCCATAGGGCCCTGTGATATGCCTTGCGGGGACGCTGCGTCCCCGCAAGGTGTACGGACATGCTGCGATCTGAAAAGACGCGCAGCATGTCCGGAGTCGCAGGGCCGCCGCGTGCGGGTTTCCACGCATAGTGGAGACGGGATTTCATAAAATCCCCTCCACTATGCTGGAACATCTGGACGCTGCTTTTTTGACGCTGCAGCGCTGCGCAGCGTCAAAAAAGCAGCGTTTCCTGAACGTGGAAACATACCCTAATGGAAAGACCGTTGTGCAGGGATACAGCATACGGCCGTCATGATACACTGCTTGTAGGTATGCAGTGCCACCAAAGACAGGGATTTTAAAGTTACCGGTGTTTTCACTTGGACCGCCCCCTGCATCCTCCAATTATTGCTAGGGCGAGTGTCCAGTAAGCCGGTGCTTTGAGATGATGTCTCCACGTTAGAGGTGCGCATGTCCAGACTGTCCGTGCACTAGAGGTCCAACAGTTTCCTCTGTGTGCCGGCCCCTCATACGTCATCATGTGCGGTCATGCGCAGTCAATGCCCGACACTGCGATCCAAGCAGGCGTACTTAGAATGACTATTGCTTCATAAAAAGCCCCACTATCGGACTGCGCATGCGTATAGGTAATACCTATTATAGCGTACTTATTGTGGCGCTCCAAAGCATTATTTGCAATACTAGTCAGGGCTAATTTATAAACGCGATGTATTAGTTAGAACACTATTGCGGGCTAGTTAAGCCAATGACGCACATATACATATCTACAGGAGGCGTGTTCTTTTTAGCATTAACCCCTACTTGACTGTATCCACCAAGTACTTTCATATCCCCAGTCTTGGAGGAGCCCAAAAGATTTGTCAGAATACTAAGTGGTAATATAAATAAGGGGGAAACATTAAATAATTAATCATCCCTTAAACCATCACACACACACTATCTCATAAGTGTGTGTCACAGGCTGGATATCTACAATTCATAAGTAGAGTAGTCAGTGCAGTATAGCCTGACTAAACAGGCAAAGTCTTCTCAGATAAAGCAGCTATAGGGAAGTTGTTCATTTAACCCCTTAGGGGTAATTGATTCCATTCTGAAGATCCACTGGGATTCCCTTTGTAATAGCACCCTATCCCAGTCGCCTTGTCTGCCATTTGGCCTAACGACCTCTAAAACACAGAACCTCAAGGTGTCCGCATCCCCCTGATGACATTCCCAAATGTGCCTAGCTATAGGGGTGTCCCTTTTATTTCTCACATCACCCAGATGTTCTCCTATCCGTTTTCTCAATTCCCTTTTTGTCTTCCCTATATAGTTCAGGGGACAGGTGCAAGTTGCCATATAGATGACTCCCGTACTTTTGCAGTTAGCGAAATCTCTCAGGAAATATTGCCGATTGGTTGATGCACTTGAGAAGCATTTTCCTGGTGTAATAACCCTACAGAAGGAACAGCCTCCACATTTGAACATGCCACAGATTTTTCTATCTAACCATGTGCCTTCAGGTCTCTGTCTGACATAGTGGCTATGTACTAAACGGTCCTTGAGAGATCTCCCCCTTCTAAATGTAATCTGTGGCTTAGAGGGGATAAAGTTTTCAAGAGTGTCATCTGCCCTTAGGATCTGCCAATGTTTCCTCAAAATCCTATAAATGTTGTCCGATTGGGAATCAAAAGTGCCAATCACTCTACAGATATTCTCCTCCTCCTGTTGCTCTCGAGGTCGAAGGAGTGTACCTCTATCTTTTTCAAGGGCATTTCTAAAGGCCGGATTTAGTACCCCATCAGGGTAACCACGTTCTCTGAACCGGCTTCTAAGATCATATGCTTGTGCCCTAAAGGTTTCAACCTGGGAGCAATTTCTCCTTAGGCGAAGGTACTGTCCTCGTGGGATGCCTCTCTTGAGAGGGACAGGATGGTGGCTGTCCCATCTCAAGAGGGCGTTAGTAGATGTTGGTTTGCGGAATACCTTAGTTTCCAAAGACCCCGAATCGTTTTTGCTGATCGTGACATCCAGGAAGGCTAACTCAAGCTGTTGGCATTCAAAGGTGAAATGTAGACCAATTGTATTGACATTTAACTCTCGTATCAAGGTCTCAAAATCACGCTCTGACCCCTTCCAAATTACAAAAACGTCGTCTATATAACGGTACCACGCCACAATTTTTTCGGTCCACCAGACCTCCACATCAGGAAAGATGGTTGTTTCCTCCCACCAGCCCAGGAGGAGATTGGCATATGAGGGGGCACAAGAGCACCCCATAGCAGTCCCCCTGCGCTGGTGGAAGTACTTACCATCAAACATAAAAAAATTATGGGTCAGAATATATTCCATAAGTGATAGTATAAACTCATTGTGTCTATTAAAATAGACCGCCCTGGTTTTCAAATAAAACTCCAAGGCTTTCAAACCATACTGATGTGGAATGCTGCTATATAGAGCTTCAACGTCTATGGAGCAGAGCAGTGTTTCCCTGTCTACAGAGATACCCTCAATTTTACCAAGTAAATCCGATGTATCTCTCACATAGGACGGAAGAGACATAACAAATGGTCTAAGGACACGATCAACATATATACCCGCATTTTGACTTAGGGACCCCACCCCAGACACAATGGGGCGTCCCTTTAACGGGGACAACCCCTTATGAATTTTGGGTATAGCATAGAATGTTGGGATGGTAGGATGCCTGGGTGCCATAAATTTATATTCATTCTGTGAGACAAGTCTGTCTTCCAGGCCCTTATCTAAGATTACCATGAGAGTCTTAGTGAAGTCTATAGTAGGATTTGTATCAAGAAGTCTATACGTGTCCCTATCATTGAGAATACGTTTGCACATATCCACATACATTACATGGTCAAGGACAACTAAATTCCCCCCCTTGTCCGAGGGTTTAATGATTATATCACTATTTTTCTCTAATGCCAATAGGGCGTCCCTTTCCTCCGGACTAAGATTGGGAGGAACTTGTTGGTTGAAACTCCCCAGACGTTTTAGGTCGTCTTCCACCACTTTGAGGAAGATGTCAATATTCGCATAGTCCCCCGGAGGGGGCATTCTATTACTTTTTAATTTCAGATTTGTACATGGACCAGAGCCACTATCTTGCTCATTTTCCTCCAGGAGATGTATCAAATTTTCCATATCATTGAGATCTTCCTCAATGATACCAAGTTCACGACATCTTTCTTGGTCATTTAGTTTAAAAAACTTTTTCCATTTAAATTTACGGCAGAATAGATTCATGTCCTTGACCCATGCAAATGTAAAGAATTGTGTGGTCGGAATAAACGTTAGTCCCTTACTTAAGAGACCCACATCGGCTAAAGACAGATTATGATGGCTCAGATTAATGATTTGGTTATCAGTCTGTATCTGGTTTAAGGTCGTTTTCTCAGGTCGTAGCCTGTCGGTGCTCTCTGGTCTAAAAAACCAGCAGAGGATGAGGAAGATAAAGAGGCTCCTACTGAGGATGATACTGGCCTTAAAAAATTGGAAGGTTGGCCCATCGGGGTATTTCCCTGAGAGCCCTGATCCCGACCCCTTCCCCCATAATATCTTCCTGTGTTTCCCCTCTGATGCCGCCATCTTCCCCCCTGATGGAAGGTGTTACCTCTCCCCCTACGTCTCCAGGTAGTTGTTCCAGGGGGCCTTTCGGTGTCAGATGTCTCCGCTTCAGACGACGAAATCTCTGAGCCAATGGTTCCTGAATAGTCGAAATTATAAGCCGTATTGTCCTTAAACTCTGCAGAGTCCCTCAGGAATTGGGAGTGTTTACGATTTTTTATCTGTGTTTGGTACCTCTCGATCGATACCTGTAATTCACTCTCTTTCCTATTAAAATTTGGATCTGATTTAAATTTCAACGTTTTTTCTATCAGATCATTCAATTTTTTGGATGAGGATTCTAAGATGATTTTTTCCTCCTCCAATAGAAGTTTCATAAGCCTTACTGAGGATGCAATTGATTCCTCTTTCCAGGCTTTCAAGAGAGTTGGGTTACTCACCCGTGGAGAGGGGGAGATATTGATGCGAAGACCCTTAGGTACAATGCTATTTTTAATATAGTTTTCGAGGGCTTTTGTCTCCCACCAAGATTTAAGGTAATTTTTATAGACCCCTGTTAGTTCCTTGAAGACAGTATGCACTGATGGACTAGAATTAGTACCACTATAGTCTATCTCCTCCGAAAAAACTTTGCTTGCCTCATTAACCCAGGACTCACAATTAATTGGTCCAGAAAGAAATCCAGCCATATCCAATTCAAGTTAGAGAATTCAACAAATGTCAATAAGTTGGTATAGTGATCAAAAGCATATTATTACAAAACAACTAATACCTAAAAATACTTTATTAAAGAATAAATGTAAAAACTGTAGTAGACAAAGAACCACAAACCTACAACAATGTGGCAAGTAAAAGTGGGGCTATTGTTGCCCTAAACTTCCCTACTTCACCCTTAGCAGCCGTGAGGGGTGACACCACAAACAGTACACTGTATCACCTCCCCAATCTTCACCAGTTTGTCCCACTCGTACTAGTCGGCCATACTGCCAGTAGGGCTGAAAGATAAACCCATACCTGTTCAAGGCGTGCCGCTAGGAAATATAGATCACAATAATATTCAATCACTCCCTACACCTACCTTTTTCTGTTCCCCCTAACCGTCCCACCCCTGCCCTTTTTTTCTCTCCCCCTCCCCCCCCCCCCTCTTCTCCCGTAGACCATACCATCTCATTGCCCATTTGCACATGGGATAGGTACAGTGGATAGGGATATTGAGGGACAGCCGACGAGACCGGGGGCGCCAATTGCGTGACTATTCAGGGGTGCCAACCTCCGCATGCTAGGTAGGGACAGTTCTTATAGGGATTGCAAGGGTAAGGTTTATTGCACTTCCATAGCATTTTATACCCCCATTCCAAAATAATGCGGGTGTCCTGTTAATATCTGGTAAATTATGTTTCTTATACTATAGGCAAAACAAGGGGCCTGTGATATATTTATATATAGTTGTATAATTTTCCCTGAATTACTATCACCCTTATTATTTTTATATTTATATTATTGTTTTCCCCTCTATATTTCCTAGCGGCACGCCTTGAACAGGTATGGGTTTATCTTTCAGCCCTACTGGCAGTATGGCCGACTAGTACGAGTGGGACAAACTGGTGAAGATTGGGGAGGTGATACAGTGTACTGTTTGTGGTGTCACCCCTCACGGCTGCTAAGGGTGAAGTAGGGAAGTTTAGGGCAACAATAGCCCCACTTTTACTTGCCACATTGTTGTAGGTTTGTGGTTCTTTGTCTACTACAGTTTTTAAATTTATTCTTTAATAAAGTATTTTTAGGTATTAGTTGTTTTGTAATAATATGCTTTTGATCACTATACCAACTTATTGACATTTGTTGAATTCACTACAGTTTACAGTGAACTAATTTATGTGAATACCTAACTACAATGTAAAAGCAGCACTTGTATGTAGATGCAAAGGAATTGTGTGCTTCATCTCTTGCCATGGGAGGAGTTGTATATTAAACATATTATCTATCAGTTTACCTGTAGATAAATTATGACCTCCCTATGACCATATCTGTCAGTACTCTGAACATTTTTTACCTTTTGTGCATTACTGCCCTCTTCCAAGATGGCGTCTTTGGTCTCATGTGCACTTGTCTTCCTGCTATAAAACTCCACCCCAGCCTTCAGTCTGTGCTAGAGTAGTATTCTGCCTTGCATCCAGCTCCTGACCTCTGATTACTCCCTGGCTATACACCTGCTCCTGTGTACCTGTGTGGTGATCCTGCTACTCTGCTCTGAGTTCCTGCTGCATACACCACTGTTCAGTAATCCTCCTTCATCTGCTGCTCATGTTTGTTTCCATCTGCATTTCCTGGACATGTAAGCTGTTTCTGCTTTGCAATAACCTGAGACTATTACCCAGACCTCCCTGGTTGAGCTAAGATATTATTTGAACTGCCTAATAAGCATATCTATCTGTGTCTGGACTAAGTCAAGGATCTATTTGTGTCAAGTTTCCTCAAGAATAACTGTGCTTCATAGACTTTCTACTTGATTGCATTTTCCTCTGAAGTTTCCTATAGACTGCTAAGCTGCGTTTATTATTTGCACCAAGTGTTGTGGACTTGAGTTTCTCTCTGCACCTGTTTGAATCACCGTGTGATAATATAGACTTTACCACTTATAAAACTGTGTCCTGTAGTTGTCTTGTTCCACACAAAGAGTCTCCTGAGTTATCCCCTATAATTATTACAGGATAATCTAGCCATAAAAAAAAGGAGACTGCTGGAACAATGACTGCAGAGAGCAGATTAGATCAGGTGTTTTCTATAATTAGATCACTGCAGAAAGATGTGGAAGGTCTGCAAAAGAAGTTTGGAAGCTTTGAACACAATCAACAAGTGTTTGGGCAAACTTTGCAGGACTTGAGCAACCGCATGGCAGCCCAGGAAAACAAACTTGCTGGCATAGAGTCTCAGTATGGATGGGCTTTTCAGGACATAAGCACGCAAATAGCTGCACAAGTGACTTTACCCTCTGGGCAACCGCTACCAGCTAGCCCACCTAAGTTGCCCCCATTCAGATTTAATGGTGATCGCGACAAATTTCGTGGCTTTGTGAATCAATGTATGCTATATTTTGATGTGCATGCTGACCGTTTTCCTACTGATAGATCCAAAGTATTGTGTGTAATAATGCTGCTGACCGCACGAGCGCTCGCCTGGGCGAATCCGATGATTGAGTCTCGTGACCCACGGTTAAATGACTTGGATGATTTCTTGGCCGCTATGGCATTAATGTTTGATGATCCTAATCGCCGTGCAACCGCTGAATCTGCTTTGTTGTCTTTACGCCAGGCTAAACGTTCTGTTATTGAGTATGCCACTGAATTCAGGAGATTGGCGGTAGATACCAATTGGGACAGTTATGCACAATTGCCTATTTTTAAAAAGGGTCTGTCTAGTATTGTAAAAGATGAACTAGCTCGCTCTGAGTCACCACAAGAGCTAGAGACATTTATACAGCATTGTGTTCGCATAGACATTCGCCTTACTGAGCGTAGGCAGGATAAATTTGCTGCATATATCCGTGTTTCTAACTTTTCCCTTCCTTCCAAAGAGCCTGCAGGTAAAACCTCTCGGGAGGTGGAGGAGGTGCCCATGCAAATTGATTCCATTCAGAGGCGCGAGATCAATGAGCGCCGGGAGCATCGCCTTCGTGAAAGTCTATGTTTCTACTGCGGCCAGTCTGACCACTTCTTGATCAATTGTCCTAAGTGTCCTAGACGGCCTAACAAGGTGCTAGCAGCAGTAGGGGAGTATGACGACTGTGATGATGAATCTGACATCTCTGAATGTAGCCTGCCTTTAAACGCTGTATTCCATTCACTTTCTATGACTTGACCCCCCAAGGAGCTGAAGGAAAAGAACTCTCACTGTTCTCTCCCTATTAAGATCCTGTGTTCAGGACAGTGGATTTCCAGTTCAGTTATGATTGACTCTGGTGCAGGTGGCAATTTCATGGATATCGCATTTGCCAAGGAACATGGTATTAAAATTCAGCAAAGAGCCTTTCCAATTACCATGGAAACAGTGGATGGGTCACCTTTAATCTCTGGCCCTGTGGATCAGGAGACCGTACCCCTTGAAATTTTGTTGGAGCCTAATCATCAGGAGCAACTTTCTTTCTTGCTAATTTCTTCTCATTTTCCTGTGATTTTAGGCATTCCTTGGTTGCGTTCTCAGAACCCAATTATCAACTGGGAGACAAAGGAGATTAATCTTTCCAACAAGGAGCAACTCAGCGTTAACAGAAGCTGTCCCTGAGTCCACGGCTACGGAACCACATGTACAGGTATCTTCTTTACCTCCAGCATATAAAGAGTTCTCAGACCTCTGTGACAAGAAGAATGCAGATCAGCTTCCTCCACACAGGCATTATGACTGTCCCATTGAGTTGCTTCCTGGGGCAGATATTCCTTTTGGTAACGTATACCCTTTGGCGGCACCTGAGCTTCAAGCCTTAAAGGAGTATATTGATGAAAATCTGGCCAAAGGCTTCATGCGTCCTTCTTCCTCATGCAAACAGAAAAACCCAGGTACATCATGAATATCATAAGGTGGGAACGCTAAGTAGCAACCCACCGAATGTAACTTGATTCGAACTCCATAAATACTTCAGAATAAGGAGAACATAGTAGAGTCTACTCGAATTTTTAGTATATAACAAAGTGCAAATTTTATTAGAAAACTATTATAAAAACGGTGCATACAAAATAGAATATCAAATATACTCAGGATAGACAGAAGCAGGTAAAGTGCGCACATATATTATTACTGAAAGGAGGCACTAAAATGCCTCAGTAATTAGTTAGGCGGGCAAGCAATGCTGTGAAGTATTAAGCACGACAGCGGAGGCATATGGAGTACAGCAAACAGCCTAATATAACTCTAGTAGGTACAGAGCAGGCATATATAATGCTATAATATAACCTCACAAATGACATGAAATTAAAACAAAATACAGCAAAGCTTACCGCAATGTGCGCAGCAGACCCGTATATGATAGTGGATGACCCGACGCGCGTTTCGTGTCCACACTGGACACTTCCTCAAGGGGTCCTTCTTCCTCACCAGCAGGGGCACCCATTTTTTTTGTAAAGAAGAAGGATACCTGAGACCCTGTGTTGACTATCGGGAACTCAATAAGGTAACCGTACGAAACCGTTACCCTTTGCCTCTGATTCCCGAATTACTGGAAAGAGTCCGCCATGCTAAGGTGTTCTCTAAGCTGGATCTTCGAGGGGCTTATAATTTGGTGCGTATTCGTCCAGGGGATGAGTGGAAGACAGCATTCAGATGCCGGTATGGACACTTTGAATCTCTTGTGATGCCCTTCGGGCTTTGTAACGCCCCTGCAGCATTTCAACACCTTGTTAATGACATCTTCAGAGATTTGTTGGACCAGTTTGTGGTGATCTATTTGGACGATATACTAATCTTTTCTGACTCTCTACAGGAACATGAAGAACATGTCAAAACTGTTTTAAGACGTCTGAAAGAGAACCAACTGTATATCAAGCCGGAGAAATGCGAGTTCCATCGTTCTGAGATACAGTTCTTGGGTTATATCATCTCTCCCCAGGGGCTGAACATGGAATCTGGTAAGATTCAGGCTATCCTTGACAGGCCGGCACCCAAGAACGTTAAGGAGGTCCAATGTTTTATTGGTTTTGCAAATTTCTACAGACTCTTCATTCGAAATTTTTCTGATATTGTCCGTCCCATTACTTCCTTGACAAAGAAGGAAAAGCCCTTTAAGTGGTCATCACAGGCTCAAGAAGCTTTTGATTGGCTTAAGATCTGTTTCACATCAGCACCGCTGTTGATACACCCAGATCCAACACATCCTTTCATTGTGGAGGTGGACGCTTCTGATAATGCTTTGGGGGCTATTCTCTCCCAAAGAACTGGAGAGAAGGGTCTGCTACATCCTTGTGCTTTCTTTTCCCGTAGACTAACCTCAGCAGAGAAGAATTACAACGTGGGAGACAAGGAATTGCTGGCTATTATTGCGGCTTTCAAAGAATGGAGGCATCGTCTGCAAGGAGCTGCACAACAGATCATAGTGCTAACTGACCTTCGCAATCTAGAGTTCCTTAGATCCGCTAGATGTCTTTCTCCTCGTCAGGCTCGTTGGAAATTATTCTTAAATCAATTTAACTTTGTTATCTCGTACCGTCCAGGTTCTCGTAATGGGAAGGCTGATGCTTTATTCCGAATCCATGCTGCAGATTCCGTACCTGGAGCCCCGTCCAAGACCATTCTATCTGATGCCAATTACATCGGAGTTATCCACGATCAGGACTTCTGGAAGGAGAGCAGGGAGGCCTATGAAGGTGATGTATTTCTGGCCAACCCACCTGTGGATATTAATCTTGTCTTTAAGGGTGGCATGTGGTTCAGAGATCGACGTATCTACGTCCCAGAGGTCATCCGTCTGCAGATCCTCAAGTTGGTACATGACTCCAAGTTGGCTGGTCACAGGGGGGCACAGAAGACACGAGTTCCTGAGCCGATTCTTCTGGTGGCCAACTTGCCTGAAGGATACCAAGGACTATGTTCTCTCTTGCGAGGTATGTGCTCGTTACAAGACTCCTCATGTGGCACCTACGGGTCTTCTACAACCATTACCTGTTCCGTCCCGCCCTTGGGGGTCTATATCAATGGACTTTATTGTGGAGCTGCCTACATCGGGGGGCATGAATACAATCATGGTGGTAGTTGATCGCCTGACTAAAGCTGCTCATTTTGTTCCATGCACCGGCCTCCCCTCTGCTAAAGATACAGTGAACTTGGTTATACAGAATGTCTTTCGGTTGCATGGGGTTCCGGATGAGATCATCTCTAACCGTGGAGTACAGTTCACTTCAAGATTCTGGAAGGGGTTTTGCTCTGCACTCAATATTAATGTCTGTCTCTCTTCTGCTTACCATCCCCAGACAAATGGTCAGACTGAGCGTACCAACCAGACGCTGGAACAATATCTAAGATGCTATGTCAGCCATCTCCAGGATGATTGGTTGGAGTTGCTGCCGTTAGCCGAATTTTCATATAATAATTCTCAGAGCGCCTCCACTAAATTTACACCTTTCTTTGCCAATCTGGGTTATCATCCGTGTATTTTACCTAGGTCTCCAATTAATTCTCCGGTTCCAGCAGTGGAGGAAAGACTGACTGCGATGAGACAAAATCTGGAGAATCTGGAGGTTCTGAAGGAATCCCTGACCACAGCTCAAGAATGTTATAAGAGATCGGCTGATAGATTCCGTAAACCTGCACCCATGTTCAAGGTAGGAGATTCTGTGTGGTTAGCAACTAAGAATCTGAAGTTAAATGTTCCTTCACAAAAACTTGGACAGAAATTCATTGGCCCTTTCAAGATCAACGGTATTGTGAGCTCTGTGGCCTGCCGGCTGAAGCTGCCTAGGACAATGAACGTACACCCAGTTTTTCATGTATCTTTACTAAAGCCTGTATCTCCTAATACCTTCCAGGGACGTGTTGTGCCACCTCCGCAGCCTGTGGTGATTGATGGGCAAGAACAATTTGTGGTGGAGGAAATTATTGATTCCAGGATTCGCAGGAATCGGCTCCAATATCTGATAAGATGGCAGGGATATCCCCCTGAGGAAGACTCTTGGGAACCTGTGGAAAACATCAATGCCCAACAGAAGATTTCTTGTTTTCATCAGAGATTACCTGAGAAACCAGGTCCAGGATCGTCCTGAGGCCGCTTCTAAGGAGGGAGTAATGTCAGGACTCTGAACATTTTTTACCTTTTGTGCATTACTGCCCTTTTCCAACATGGCGTCTTTGGTCTCATGTGCACTGTCTTCCTGCTATAAAACTCCACCCCAGCCTTCAGTCTGTGCTAGATTATTCTGCTTTGCATCCAGCTCCTGATTACTCCCTGGCCTTGCACCTGCTCCTGTGAACCTGTGTTGGAGATCCTGCCACTCTGCTCTGAGTTCCTGCTGCATACACCAGTGTTCAGTAATCCTCCTTCATCTGCTGCTCGTGTTACTTCCATCTGCATTTGCTGGACATGTAAGCTGTTTCTGCTCTGCAAAACCTGAGACTATTACCCAGGCCTCCCTGGTTGAGCTAAGATATGATTTGAACTGCCTAATAGCATATCTATCTGTGTCTGGACTAAGTCAAGGATCTATTCGTGTCAAGTATCCTCAAGAATAACTGTGCTTCATAGACTTTCTGTTTGTTTGCATCTACCTCTGAAGTTTCCTATAAACTGCTAAGCTGCGTTTATTATTTGCACCAAGTGTTGTGGACTTCAGTTTCTCTCTGCACCTGCTTGAATCACCGTGTGATAATATAAACTTTACCACTTATAAAACTGTGTCCTGTTGTCTTGTTCCACGCAAAGAGTCTCCTGAATTATCCCCTATAATTATTACAATATCAAATGGAGTGTTAATTCAGGATTGCCATTAATTCGGATTTATCAGTTTATGTATAAAATACACTGTTCAAAAAAAATAAAGGGAACACAAACTCCAAGTAAATGAAACTTCTGTGAAATCAAACTGTCCACTTAGGAAGCAACACTGATTGACAATCAATTTCACATGCTGTTGTGTAAATGGAATAGACGATAGATGGAAATTATTGGCAATTATCCAGACACCCTCAATAAAGGAGTGGTTCTGCAGGTGGGGACCACAGACCACATCTCAGTACCAATGCTTTCTGGCTGATGTTTTGGTCACTTTTGAATGTTGGTTGCTCTTTCACACTCGTGGTAGCATGAGATGGACTCTACAACCCACACAAGTGGCTCAGGTAGTGCAGCTCATCCAGGATGGCACATCAATGCGAGCTGTGGCAAGAAGATTTGCTGTGTCTGTCACCGTAGTGTCCAGAGGCTGGAGGCGCTAGCAGGAGACGTAGAGGGGGCCATAGGACGGCAACAACCCAGCAGCAGGACCGCTACCTCAGCCTTTGTGCAAGGAGGAACAGAAGGAGCACTGCCAGAGCTCTGCAAAATGACCTCCAGCAGGCCATAAATGTGTATGTGTCTGCACAAACGGTTAGAAACCGACTCCATGAGGATGGTCTGAGTGCCCGATGTCCACAGATGGGGGTTGTGCTCACAGCCCAACACCGTGCAGGATGCTTTGAAGGAACAGATGAATGACCTCGGGGAGACCAAAACATCCAACACTGCGGAGACACCATCACGTGTTTCTCAACGCAGTGATCCAGAACACTGCCCCCATCCCTTATGGGAAATATGCAAACGCATGTAAAGTAAGCTGCGGAGACACCATCACGTGTTTCTCAACGCAAGCAATGAATAGCCAGGCCTTTCTCCGGGAAGGAACAACCACGGGAAGGGCAGCATCCAATAAAGGAGAATATCTAATAAAGGAAGACCACCTATGCCAAGCATGGTATCCATCCACAAACAGCTGTTTCGGGGTTTTTGCCCCTCATCAGTGTGGAGTAGGAAACTGGCTATTAGGAGCAGTGCCTGGTGAAAGGCTATGAAGGAACAGATGAATGACCTCGGGGAGACCAAAACATCCATATAACGCTCCATACAGTATAATGGGCCCCATATAACACTCCGTACAGTGTAATGGGCCCCATATAATGCTCCATACAGTATAATGGGCCCCATATAATGCTCTATACAGTATAATGAACCCCATATAATGCTCCATACAGTGTAATGGGCCCCATATAATGCTCCATACAGTGTAATGGGCCCCATATAATGCTCCATACAGTATAATGGGCCCCATATAATGCTCCATACAGTGTAAAGGACCCCATATAATGCTCCATACAGTGTAATGGGCCCCATATAATGCTCCATACAGTGTAATGGGCCCCATATAATGCTCCATACAGTATAATGGGCCCCATATAATGCTCCATACAGTGTAATGGACCCCATATAATGCTCCATACAGTATAATGGGCCCCATATAATGCTCTATACAGTATAATGAACCCCATATAATGCTCCATACAGTGTAATGGGCCCCATATAATGCTCCATACAGTGTAATGGGCCCCATATAATGCTCCATACAGTATAATGGGCCCCATATAATGCTCCATACAGTGTAAAGGACCCCATATAATGCTCCATACAGTGTAATGGGCCCCATATAATGCTCCATACAGTGTAATGGGCCCCATATAATGCTCCATACAGTATAATGGGCCCCATATAATGCTCCATACAGTGTAATGGACCCCATATAATGCTCTATACAGTGTAATGGGCCACATATAATGCTCCATACAGTGTAATGGGCCCCATATAATGCTCTATACAGTATAATGTACGTGGAAGGTAGAGGAAAATCGGAAAAAAGTCAGCTCCCCAATCTCAGAAGAAATCCAATGTTCATCCACGCATGGAGCAGTCCTGATCAAAGGCGTTGTCCATAGCAAAATGTGAAAGAAGAGTGATCTCCATCACTCTATTCCATTATAATAATAATCTCCAGCATGAATTTTCAGGGAGTTTTTAACTCCATGAAAGTTCACGCTGGAGATCACTCTTCTTATACAGTATAATGGTCTCCATACATTAAAAATTCACAGACGTGCCTCTCATGGTTCCCCTCTACTCCAGTCCCTGCCGTCTCCGGTCTTTTGACCCTCTGCACTGTTCAGCACAGAGGGGGAATGATGAGACATGGAGCATCAGCTGACGCTCACTCATAGCAGTGTTCTAAGGGGCTGAAACAGTTGAAAGTACTGTAGATGCGGGAAAGGCGAGGCCCCATAGTGACTGCTTGGTCTCCGCCATTGAGCGGGCCCTTCTGTTTGTGCAGGGCCCCGGAACTTGACAGGGTGCACCGCACAGTGACACCGGCACTGGTCTAATCCATTCCTGTGTGATACTGTCTGCTGAGCCGTGTATCTAATCCTCTCCTGTGTGATACTGTCTGCTGAGCCGTGTATCTAATCCTCTCCTGTGTGATACTGTCTGCTGAGCCGTGTATCTAATCCTCTCCTGTGTGATACTGTCTGCTGAGCCATGTATCTAATCCTCTCCTGTGTGATACTGTCTGCTGAGCCGTGTATCTAATCCTCTCCTGTGTGATACTGACTGCTGAGCCGTGTATCTAATCCTATCCTGTGTGATACTGTCTGCTGAGCCGTGTATCTAATCCTATCCTGTGTGATACTGTCTGCTGAGCCGTGTATCTAATCCTCTGTGTGATACTGACTGCTGAGCCGTGTATCTAATCCTCTCCTGTGTGATACTATCTGCTGAGCTGTGTATCTAATCCTATCCTGTGTGATACTGTCTGCTGAGCCGTGTATCTAATCCTCTCCTGTGTGATACTGTCTGCTGAGCTGTGTATCTAATCCTATCCTGTGTGATACTGTCTGCTGAGCTGTGTATCTAATCCTATCCTGTGTGATACTGTCTGCTGAGCCGTGTATCTAATCCTATCCTGGGTGATACTGTCTGCTGAGCTCTTTATCTAATCCTATCCTGTGTGATACTGACTGCTGAGCCGTGTATCTAATCCTCTCCTGTGTGATACTGTCTGCTGAGCCGTGTATCTAATCCTCTCCTGTGTGATACTGTCTGCTGAGCCGTGTATCTAATCCTCTCCTTTGTGATACTGTCTGCTGAGCCGTGTATCTAATCCTCTCCTGTGTGATACTGTCTGCTGAGCCGTGTATCTAATCCTCTCCTGTGATACTGACTGCTGAGCCGTGTATCTAATCCTATCCTGTGTGATACTGTCTGCTGAGCCATGTATCTACTCCTATCCTGTGTGATACTGACTGCTGAGCTGTGTATCTAATCCTCTCCTGTGTGATACTGACTGCTGAGCTGTGTATCTAATCCTCTCCTGTGTGATACTGACTGCTGAGCTGTGTATCTAATCCTCTCCTGTGTGATACTGTCTGCTGAGCTGTGTATCTAATCCTCTCCTGTGTGATACGGTCTCATTCATTCCTATGGTCAGTTGCAGTCAGTGGCCCTTATTTTGTGTGTGTGTAGCTTTAATGGGCGTTGCCGGGGGGGGTGGTCCTGGGCTGTACTATTTATGTGAGGGGGGGAGGAGCACAGAGAGGAAGGAAGAATAGAAGGTGCTGGAGCTGCTGCAGGTAGGTCTGTTCTCTGTGACCGGTCACCTGGACGGCTGGTGGTGTTAGTCTGTGTCATCTCCGCCAGGGTCTGAGCGGGAAGTGGCATGTGTCACCGGGGGGACGTCAGCTGCACATAGATGTAGATACACAGCTCAGCAGTCAGTATCACACAGGAGGGGATTAGATACACGGCTCAGCAGACAGTATCACACAGGAGAGGATTAGATACACGGCTCAGCAGACAGTATCACACAGGATAGGATTAGATACACGGCTCAGCAGACAGTATCACACAGGATAGGATTAGATACACGGCTCAGCAGTCAGTATCACACAGGAGAGGATTAGATACACAGCTCAGCAGTCAGTATCACACAGGAGAGGATTAGATACACAGCTCAGTAGTCAGTATCACACAGGATAGGATTAGATACATGGCTCAGCAGTCAGTATCACACAGGAGAGGATTAGGTACACAGCTCAGCAGTCAGTATCACACAAGAGAGGATTAGATACATGGCTCAGCAGAGAGTATCACACAGGAGAGAATTAGATACACGGCTCAGCCGTCAGTATCACACAGGAGAGGATTAGATACACGGCTCAGCAGTCAGTATCACACAGGAGAGGATTAGATACATGGCTCAGCAGTCAATATCACACAGGAGAGGATTAGATACATGGCTCAGCAGTCAGTATCACACAGGAGAGGATTAGGTACACAGCTCAGCAGTCAGTATCACACAAGAGAGGATTAGATACATGGCTCAGCAGAGAGTATCACAGGAGAGAATTAGATACACGGCTCAGCCGTCAGTATCACACAGGAGAGGATTAGATACACGGCTCAGCAGTCAGTATCACACAGGAGAGGATTAGATACATGGCTCAGCAGTCAGTATCACACAGGAGAGGATTAGATACACGGCTCAGCAGTCAGTATCACACAGGAGAGGATTAGATACACAGCTCAGCAGACCGTATCACACAGGAGAGGATTAGATACACGGCTCAGCAGTCAGTATCACACAGGAGAGGATTAGATACACGGCTCAGCGGTCATTATCACACAGGAGAGGATTAGATACACGGCTCAGCAGTCAGTATCACACAGGAGAGGATTAGATACTTGGCTCAGCAATCAGTATCACACAGGAGAGGATTAGATACATGGCTCAGCAGTCAGTATCACACAGGAGAGGATTAGATACACGGCTCAGCGGTCATTATCACACAGGAGAGGATTAGATACACGGCTCAGCAGTCAGTATCACACAGGAGAGGATTAGATACATGGCTCAGCAGTCAGTATCACACAGGAGAGGATTAGATACACGGCTCAGCAGTCAGTATCACACAGGAGAGGATTAGATACTTGGCTCAGCAATCAGTATCACACAGGAGAGGATTAGATACATGGCTCAGCAGTCAGTATCACACAGGAGAGGATTAGATACACGGCTCAGCAGACAGTATCACACAGGAGGAGATTAGATACACGGCTCAGCGGTCATTATCACACAGGAGAGGATTAGATACATGGCTCAGCAGTCAGTATCACACAGGAGAGGATTAGATACACGGCTCAGCAGACAGTATCACACAGGATAGGATTAGATACACGGCTCAGCAGACAGTATCACATCAGATAGGATTAGATACATCAGTGAGAGATGAGTAGCTGGTGCTGTAGTATAAGGTGTGGGGGTCTCCTGTTTGTTCAGTATTGGGGGCGATTCTAGAGTTTGGAGGTATATGATTATTTCATCTTCTCTCAGGTTATTATCAGTCTCCTCGGGTCGTTGTGACTTTTGCGCTCGTTTCCATTGTTTTGGTTCTGCTGTATTATGTGGCCTTTTCGTCTCATGGAGTACTACAACTCCCAGCCAGCACTACAAGGTGTTTGGGGGTTCGTGATAACTGTGATTCTGTCCAGTCACAGAAGTTCACGCGTTTCAGTCCCTTTTTTTATTGCAGGAAGCTCGGAAAAATGTTTGTTTTTATCTGATTGTCATAGAACACAAGGAGAGTCTTCACAACATTGGTTGCATTAGAGAAAACCAAATATCTCAAAGTGAAAAGACCAAACCTCTCCTCCAGAGTCCCAGAGATGACAAAGGTCCTGATGCAGGGACTGATGAGTAAGCACATATACTGGAGGGTGGGTATAAGGAAAAGTCCCTGTATCCCCCAGGGCTCAATTTAGGTGGGGGATAGAGGTGACTTTATAGAGGGGGAGAGGTGACTTGACAGGGGTGATAACATGAATAAATGTCCCTGTATCCTCCTGGTGTAAATAGTCTGTGAACAAGTAAGAGGGGGTGATAACGTGGAGAAAAGTGTCTGTAAAAGTATGTTCATGGGGAAGAGATAACAGGCTGTGCATAGGAAGACGGGTTATGACATGAAGACACTTGCCTGCAGGAACTAGAGGCTGTTGTCAGTCACAGTATATTCTCCCTGAATGCTGTACATGGAAAGAGATGACCATAACAAGCTGGGATCTTTTAATTCCATGTCACTTGTAGCCCCCAAATAGTCGTAGGTGGGATGGCTAGTTCTGTTTCCCTTATAACAAAAGATTGATGGTTGGGGAACCGCAATGGGGTTTGCATTGACCCCTGCTGACAGAACTGATGTGGTATCCTGTAGTCAGCTTATTTAAGGTAGCAGATGTTTAATTCTGTGGTTTTCATCAAGATGAATGAACAAGTCTTCAGTTAAGACAAGTGCTGGGTATTTCCTGGTCCCTGTAGACCAATGATATCACAGATATAAATATTAGGCGGTGAGAAAGACTCAGATGGCTCTGAAAGAGTAACACCACGAGCTACTTGTGGTAATAAGGTTAATTATACCATAGATGATGCAATATATCCTATAATAAAATGATATCGAATTGTAGATGGCTGATTTGCATTGGTTAAAAGGTTAGTACCGTTTTCTGTTCTCACTTTGGATGGAGGACCCAGAAGTGGGATCCCCGATTATCAGACAGATATGGCCGTTTGTAGCTATCATATAAATTCTTTAGATGATGACGATACAGTAAAACATCTACAATACTCTAGATGCCGCAAATAAAACGCCTCCGATCTCTGCTAATCCTGAGTGATCAGTGGCCCCATCGTTGTTTATTCAGTTCCAGTCAAATTGTTAATCTGATGCTTGAATTAATTGTTCTCAAAAGGAGGAAGTTAGAGGTGACATCCACATAGCAGCCAAAAAGGGATTTACATGGCTGAGTAATGATGCTATTAATTCTGATACACAAATTTCCTAAGTTACAAATCCACCCCCCCATTTCCTCATGTATGCAGCCAAAAACATGACTCCACCCCATTGTCAATAATTATGCCTTTGTATAAAAAGGAAACTCTTAAACTCTAATAAAATTGCTACCTGTATTCTTGATGTGGAGAAACAATAGCTGAGTATGTGGCCACCTCGAGAGCAGATAATCCCCTACACCTGGAATATACGGTACCGTATGAGTATAAATGCTGCTATTGTCACCGCCATCATGTGGAATCCATTTAGAAGTAACAAAATGGAGGAACTGAAACCAAATATATTATAATACTGTAATGTTATTTGTAATACTGCAGAATGTAACCCACATGTACAAGAATATAGCTACTATAATACTGCCCCTATGTACAAGAATATAACTACTACAATACTGCCCCTATGTACAAGAATATAACTACTATAATACTGCCCCTATGTACAAGAATATTACTACTATAATACTGCTCCCTATGTACAAGAATATAACTGCTATAATACTGCTCCCTATGTACAAGAATATAACTACTATAATACTGCCCCTATGTACAAGAATATAACTACTACAATACTGCCCCTATGTACAAGAATATAACTACAACAATACTGCCCCTATGTACAAGAATATTACTACTATAATACTGCTCCCTATGTACAAGAATATAACTGCTATAATACTGCCCCTATGTACAAGAATATAACTACTATAATACTGCCCCTATGTACAAGAATATAACTACTATAATACTGCCCCTATGTACAAGAATATAACTACTATAATACTGCCCCTATGTACAAGAATATAACTACTACAATACTGCCCCTATGTACAAGAATATAACTACTATAATACTGCCCCTATGTACAAGAATATAACTACTAAAATACTGCCCCTATGTACAAGAATATAACTACTACAATACTGCCCCTATGTACAAGAATATAACTACAACAATACTGCCCCTATGTACAAGAATATAACTACTATAATACTGCCCCTATGTACAAGAATATAACTACTATAATACTGCTCCTATGTACAAGAATATAACTGCTATAATACTGCTCCTATGTACAGGAATATAACTACTATAATACTGCCCCTATGTACAAGAATATAACTACTACAATACTGCCCCTATGTACAGGAATATAACTACTATAATACTGCCCCTATGTACAAGAATATTACTACTATAATACTGCCCCCTATGTACAAGAATATAACTGCTATAATACTGCTCCTATGTACAAGAATATAACTACTATAATACTGCCCCTATGTACAAGAATATAACTACTATAATACTGCTCCTATGTACAAGAATATAACTACTATAATACTGCCCCTATGTACAAGAATATAACTACTATAATACTGCTCCTATGTACAAGAATATAACTGCTATAATACTGCTCCTATGTACAGGAATATAACTACTATAATACTGCCCCTATGTACAAGAATATAACTACTACAATACTGCCCCTATGTACAAGAATATTACTACTATAATACTGCTCCCTATGTACAAGAATATAACTGCTATAATATATTCTTGTACATAGGACAGTATTATAGTAGTTATATTCTTATACACAGGGGCAGTATTATAGTAGATATATTCTTGTACATAGGAGCAGTATTATAGTAGTTATATTCTTGTACATAGGGGCAGTATTATAGTAGATATATTCTTGTACATAGGAGCAGTATTATAGTAGTTATATTCTTGTACATAGGGGCAGTATTATAGTAGATATATTCTTGTACATAGGAGCAGTATTATAGTAGTTATATTCTTGTACATAGGGGCAGTATTATAGTAGTTATATTCTTGTACATAGGGGCAGTATTATAGTAGTTATATTCTTGTACATAGGAGCAGTATTATAGTAGTTATATTCTTGTACATACAGTCATGGCCAAAAGTATTCACACCCCTGCAATTCTGTCAGATAATACTAGTTTCTTCCTGAAAATGATTGCAATCACAAATTCTTTGGTATTATTATCTTCATTTAATTTGTCTTAAATGAAAAAACACAAAAGAGAATGAAGCAAAAAGCAAAACATTGATCATTTCACACAAAACTCCAAAAATGGGCCAGACACAAGTATTGGCACCCTCAGCCTAATACTTGGTTGCACAACCTTTAGCCAAAATAACTGCGACCAACCGCTTCCGGTAACCATCAGTGAGTTTCTTACAATGCTCTGCTGGAATTTTAGACCATTCTTCTCTGGCAAACTGCTCCAGGTCCCTGATATTTGAAGGGTGCCTTCTCCAAACTGCCATTTTTAGATCTCTCCACAGGTGTTCTATGGGATTCAGGTCTGGACTCATTGCTGGCCACCTTAGAAGTCTCCAGTGCTTTCTCTCAAACCATTTTCTAGTGTTTTTTGGAGTGTGTTTTGGGTCATTGTCCTGCTGGAAGCCCCATGATCTCTGAGGGAGACCCAGCTTTCTCACACTGGGCCCTACATTATGCTGCAAAATTTGTTGGTAGTCTTCAGACTTCATAATGCCATGCACACGGTCAAGCAGTCCAGTGCCAGAGGCAGCAAAGCAACCCCAAAACATCAGGGAACCTCCGCCATGTTTGACTGTAGGGACCGTGTTCTTTTCTTTGAATGCCTCTTTTTTTCTCCTGTAAACTATATGTTGATGCCTTTGCCCAAAAAGCTCTACTTTTGTCTCATCTGACCAGAGAACATTCTTCCAAAACGTTTTAGGCTTTTTCAGGTAAGTTTTGGCAAACTCCAGCCTGGCTTTTTTATGTCTCGGGGTAAGAAGTGGGGTCTTCCTGGGTCTCCTACCATACAGTCCCTTTTCATTCAGACGCCGACGGATAGTACGGGTTGACACTGTTGTACCCTCGGACTGCAGGGCAGCTTGAACTTGTTTGGATGTTAGTCGAGGTTCTTTATCCAACATCCGCACAATCTTGCGTTGAAATCTCTTGTCAATTTTTCTTTTCCGTCCACATCTAGGGAGGTTAGCCACAGTGCCATGGGCTGTACACTTCTTGATGACACTGCGCACGGTAGACACAGGAACATTCAGGTCTTTGGAGATGGACTTGTAGCCTTGAGATTGCTCATGCTTCCTCACAATTTGGTTTCTCAAGTCCTCAGACAGTTCTTTGGTCTTCTTTCTTTTCTCCATGCTCAATGTGGTACACACAAGGACACAGGACAGAGGTTCAGTCAACTTTAATCCATGTCACCTGGCTGCAAGTGTGATTTAGTTATTGCCAACACCTGTTAGGTGCCACAGGTAAGTTACAGGGGCTGTTAATTACACTAATTACAGAAGCAGCACATGAGTTTTCGAACAGTGCCAATACTTTTGTCCACCCCCTTTTTTATGTTTAGTGTGGAATTATATCCAATTTGGTTTTAGGACAATTCTTTTTGTGTTTTTTTCATTTACGACAAATTAAATGAAGATAATAATGACAAAGAATTTGTGTTTGCAATCATTTTCAGGAAGAAACGGAGTATTATCTGACAGAATTGCAGGGGTGTGAATACTTTTGGCCATGACTGTAGGAGCAGTATTGTAGTAGTTATATTCTTGTACATAGGGGCAGTATTATAGTAGTTATATTCTTGTACATAGGGGCAGTATTATAGTAGTTATATTCTTGTACATAGGAGCAGTATTATAGTAGTTATATTCTTGTACATAGGGGCAGTATTATAGTAGTTATATTCTTGTACATAGGGGCAGCATTATAGTAGTTATATTATTGTACATAGGGGCAGTATTGTAGTAGTTATATTCTTGTACATAGGGGCAGTATTATAGTAATTATATTCTTGTACATAGGAGCAGTATTATAGTAGTTATATTCTTGTACATAGGGGCAGTATTATAGCAGTTATATTCTTGTACATAGGAGCAGTATTATAGTAGTTATATTCTTGTACATAGGGGCAGTATTATAGTAGTTATATTCTTGTACATAGGGGCAGCATTATAGTAGTTATATTATTGTACATAGGGGCAGTATTGTAGTAGTTATATTCTTGTACATAGGAGCAGTATTATAGTAGTTATATTCTTGTACATAGGGAGCAGTATTATAGTAGTTATATTCTTGTACATAGGGGCAGTATTGTAGTAGTTATATTATTGTACATAGGAGCAGTATTATAGTAATTATATTCTTGTACATAGGAGCAGTATTATAGTAGTTATATTCTGTACATAGGGGCAGTATTATAGTAGTTATATTCTTGTACATAGGGGGCAGTATAGTAGTTATATTCTTGTACATAGGGGGCAGTATTATAGTAGTTGTATTCTTGTACATAGGGGCAGTATTATAGTAGTTATATTCTTGTACATAGGGGCAGTATTATTGTAGTTATATTCTTGTACATAGGGGCAGTATTATAGTAGTTATATTCTTGTACATAGGGGCAGTATTATAGTAGTTATATTCTTGTACATAGGGGCAGTATTATTGTAGTTATATTCTTGTACATAGGGGCAGTATTATAGTAGTTATATTCTCGTACATAGGGGCAGTAACTACTACAGTATTGCCCCTATGTACAAGAATATAACTGCTATAATACTGCCCCCTATGTACATGAATATATCTACTATAATACTGCCCCTATGTACATGAATATATCTACTATAATACTGCCCCTATGTACAAGAATATAACTACTACAATACTGCTCGTATGTACAAGAATATAACTACTATAATACTGCTCCCTATGTACAAGAATATAACTACTATAATACTGCTCCCTATATACAAGAATAGAACTACTATAATGCTGCCCCTATGTACAAGAATATAACTACTATAATACTGCCCCCTATATACAAGAATATAACTACTATAATACTGCCCCTATGTACAAGAATATATCTACTATAATACTGCTCCTATGTACAAGAATATAACTACTATAATACTGCTCCTATGTACAAGAATATAACTACTATAATACTGCTCCTATGTACAAGAATATATCTACTATAATACTGCTCCTATGTACAAGAATATAACTACTATAATACTGCTCCTATGTACAAGAATATAACTACTATAATACTGCTCCTATGTACAAGAATATAACTACTATAATACTGCCCCCTATATACAAGAATATAACTACTATAATACTGCCCCCTATATACAAGAATATAACTACTATAATACTGCCCCTATGTACAAGAATATAACTACTATAATACTGCTCCTATGTACAAGAATATAACTACTATAATACTGCTCCTATGTACAAGAATATAACTACTATAATACTGCTCCTATGTACAAGAATATAACTACTATAATACTGCTCCTATGTACAAGAATATAACAGCTATAATACCGCCATCATGTATAGTATTACGATATGATCGGCTTTTCTTGTATTTTCTGCTCCTCTCTTAGGTCTCTTATGATGATGAGCGCAGAACTGATTTTTGTCTCCTTCTTGGAGTGTCAGAGAATTGATGATCCTGAGTTCAAGTCTGAGCTCCTGTCTATAGTGCAGTCCCTTAATAAAGATGGCGACCTGGAGACGGACAGTCATGGCCGATTGTCCTTTCGATATCTTGAGACAGATGGAGGTAAGAACGTGACTTGTAGACATGATGAAGCAGATTGCTGCATTACATCACCACACCAGAGAAATGTGTGCCTCATTATCAATGAGGGAGGAAGGAGCGCTGCCGGAATATTCACTGATAATGAGGGAGGAAGGAGAAGCGCTGCCGGAATATTCACTATCAGTGAATATTCTGGCAGCGCTCCTCCTTCCTCCCTCTATATCAGTGAATATTCCTGCAGCGCTCCTTCTTCCTCCCTCTATATCAGTGAATATTACTGCAGCGCTCCTCCTTCCTCCCTCATTATCAGTGAATATTCCTGCAGCGCTTCTCCTTCCTCCCTCATTATCAGTGAATATTACTGCAGCGCTCCTCCTTCTGCCCTCATTATCAGTGAATATTACTGCAGCGCTCCTCCTTCCTCCCTCATTATCAGTGAATATTCCTGCAGCGCTTCTCCTTCCTCCCTCATTATCAGTGAATATTACTGCAGCACTCCTCCTTCCGCCCTCATTATCAGTGAATATTCCTGCAGCGCTCCTCCTTCCTCACTCATTATCAGTGAATATTCCTGCAGCGCTCCTCCTTCCGCCCTTATTATCAGTGAATATTCCTGCAGCGCTCCTCCTTCCGCCCTCATTATCAGTGAATATTCCCGCAGCGCTCCTCCTTCCTCCCTCATTATCAGTGAATATTCCGGCAGCGCTCCTCCTTCCTCCCTCTATATCAGTGAATATTCCTGCAGCGCTCCTTCTTCCTCCCTCTATATCAGTGAATATTCCTGCAGCGCTCCTTCTTCCTCCCTCTATATCAGTGAATATTACTGCAGCGCTCCTCCTTCCTCCCTCTATATCAGTGCATATTCCTGCAGCGCTCCTTCTTCCTCCCTCTATATCAGTGAATATTACTGCAGCGCTCCTCCTTCCTCCCTCTATATCAGTGAATATTCCTGCAGCGCTCCTCCTTCCTCCCTCTATATCAGTGAATATTCCTGCAGCGCTCCTCCTTCCTCCCTCTATATCAGTGAATATTCCTGCAGCGCTCCTCCTTCCTCCCTCTATATCAGTGAATATTCCTGCAGCGCTCCTCCTTCCTCCCTCTATATCAGTGAATATTACTGCAGCGCTCCTCCTTCCTCCCTCTATATCAGTGAATATTACTGCAGCGCTCATCCTTCCGCCCTCATTATCAGTGAATATTCCTGCAGCGCTCCTCCTTCCTCCCTCTATATCAGTGAATATTACTGCAGCGCTCCTCCTTCCTCCCTCTATATCAGTGAATATTCCTGCAGCGCTCCTCCTTCCTCCCTCTATATCAGTGAATATTACTGCAGCGCTCCTCCTTCCTCCCTCTATATCAGTGAATATTACTGCAGCGCTCATCCTTCCGCCCTCATTATCAGTGAATATTCCTGCAGCGCTCCTCCTTCCGCCCTCATTATCAGTGAATATTCCCGCAGCGCTCCTCCTTCCTCCCTCTATATCAGTGAATATTCTGGCAGCGCTCCTCCTTCCTCCCTCATTATCAGTGAATATTACTGCAGCGCTTCTCCTTCCTCCCTCATTATCAGTGAATATTACTGCAGCGCTCCTCCTTCCTCCCTCTATATCAGTGAATATTCCTGCAGCGCTCCTCCTTCCTCCCTCTATATCAGTGAATATTACTGCAGCGCTCCTCCTTCCTCCCTCTATATCAGTGAATATTACTGCAGCGCTCATCCTTCCGCCCTCATTATCAGTGAATATTCCTGCAGCGCTCCTCCTTCCGCCCTCATTATCCGTGAATATTCCTGCAGCGCTCCTCCTTCCTCCCTCATTATCAGTGAATATTCCTGCAGCGCTCCTCCTTCCGCCCTCATTATCAGTGAATATTCCCGCAGCGCTCCGCCTTCCGCCCTCATTATCAGTGAATATTCCCGCAGCGCTCCTCCTTCCTCCCTCTATATCAGTGAATATTACTGCAGCGCTCCTCCTTCCTCCCTCTATATCAGTGAATATTACTGCAGCGCTCATCCTTCCGCCCTCATTATCAGTGAATATTCCTGCAGCGCTCCTCCTTCCTCCCTCATTATCAGTGAATATTCCTGCAGCGCTCCTCCTTCCTCCCTCATTATCAGTGAATATTCCTGCAGCGCTCCTCCTTCCGCCCTCATTATCAGTGAATATTCCCGCAGCGCTCCGCCTTCCGCCCTCATTATCAGTGAATATTCCGGCAGCGCTCCTCCTTCCTCCCTCTATATCAGTGAATATTCCTGCAGCGCTCCTTCTTCCTCCCTCTATATCAGTGAATATTCCTGCAGCGCTCCTTCTTCCTCCCTCTATATCAGTGAATATTCCTACAGCGCTCCTTCTTCCTCCCTCTATATCAGTGAATATTACTGCAGCGCTCCTCCTTCCTCCCTCTATATCAGTGCATATTCCTGCAGCGCTCCTTCTTCCTCCCTCTATATCAGTGAATATTCCTGCAGCGCTCCTCCTTCCGCCCTCATTATCAGTGAATATTCCTGCAGCGCTCCTCCTTCCTCCCTCTATATCAGTGAATATTCCTGCAGCGCTCCTCCTTCCTCACTCATTATCAGTGAATATTCCTGCAGCGCTCCTCCTTCCGCCCTCATTATCAGTGAATATTCCCGCAGCGCTCCGCCTTCCGCCCTCATTATCAGTGAATATTCCGGCAGCGCTCCTCCTTCCTCCCTCTATATCAGTGAATATTCCTGCAGCGCTCCTTCTTCCTCCCTCTATATCAGTGAATATTCCTGCAGCGCTCCTTCTTCCTCCCTCTATATCAGTGAATATTACTGCAGCGCTCCTCCTTCCTCCCTCTATATCAGTGAATATTACTGCAGCGCTCCTCCTTCCTCCCTCTATATCAGTGAATATTCCTGCAGCGCTCCTTCTTCCTCCCTCTATATCAGTGAATATTCCTGCAGCGCTCCTCCTTCCTCCCTCATTATCAGTGAATATTACTGCAGCGCTCCTCCTTCCTCCCTCTATATCAGTGAATATTCCTGCAGCGCTCCTTCTTCCTCCCTCTATATCAGTGAATATTCCTGCAGCGCTCCTCCTTCCTCCCTCATTATCAGTGAATATTCCGGCAGCGCTCCTCCTTCCGCCCTCATTATCAGTGAATATTCCTGCAGCGCTCCTCCTTCCTCCCTCATTATCAGAGAATATTCCTGCAGCGCTCCTCCTTCCTCCCTCTATATCAGTGAATATTCCTGCAGCGCTCCTCCTTCCTCCCTCATTATCAGTGAATATTACTGCCCTCATTATCAGAGAATATTCCTGCAGCGCTCCTCCTTCCTCCCTCTATATCAGTGAATATTCCTGCAGCGCTCCTCCTTCCGCCCTCATTATCAGTGAATATTACTGCCCTCATTATCAGTGAATATTCCCGCAGCGCTCCTCCTTCCGCCCTTATTATCAGTGAATATTCCTGCAGCGCTCCTCCTACCGCCCTCATTATCAGTGAATATTCCCGCAGCGCTCCTCCTTCCTCCCTCATTATCAGTGAATATTCCGGCAGCGCTCCTCCTTCCGCCCTCATTATCAGTGAATATTCCTGCAGCGCTCCTCCTTCCTCCCTCATTATCAGAGAATATTCCTGCAGCGCTCCTCCTTCCTCACTCATTATCAGTGAATATTCCTGCAGCGCTCCTCCTTCCGCCCTCATTATCAGTGAATATTCCGGCAGCGCTCCTCCTTCCGCCCTCATTATCAGTGAATATTCCTGCAGCGCTCCTCCTTCCTCCCTCTATATCAGTGAATATTCCTGCAGCGCTCCTCCTTCCGCCCTCTATATCAGTGAATATTCCGGCAGCGCTCCTCCTTCCGCCCTCTATATCAGTGAATATTCCCGCAGCGCTCCTCCTTCCTCCCTCATTATCAGTGAATATTCCGGCAGCGCTCCTCCTTCCGCCGTCATTATCAGTGAATATTCTAGCAGCGCTCCTACTTCCTCCCTCTATATCAGTGAATATTCCTGCAGCGCTCCTCCTTCCGCCCTCTATATCAGTGAATATTCCTGCAGCGCTCCTCCTTCCGCCCTCATTATCAGTGAATATTACTGCAGCGCTCCTCCTTCCGCCCTCATTATCAGTGAATATTCCCGCAGCGCTCCTCCTTCCGCCCTCATTATCAGTGAATATTCCTGCAGCGCTCCTCCTTCCGCCCTCATTATCAGTGAATATTCCTGCAGCGCTCCTCCTTCCGCCCTCATTATCAGTGAATATTCCCGCAGCTCTCCTCCTTCCTCCCTCATTATCAGTGAATATTACCGCAGCGCTCCTCCTTCCGCCCTCATTGGTGAATATTCCCGCAGCGCTCCTCCTTCCGCCCTCATCAGTGAATATTACCGCAGCGCTCATCCCTCCGCCATCAGTATAACTGCCACTTGGCACTGAGTACAGGGGGAATAATTCCGATAACTTACCATTCGGCTGTTATCACCTGACTTTGGATGACCAATCACTGACTTCCATTTCCCTCAGGGTCGCTGCCTGAAGTCGATGAAGATCTCTGCCGCAGGATCGGTGCCCAGTTAGCGCAGATGGGAGACAGATTTGAACAAGAAGGGACCATTAAAGCGGAAGTTGTGGAGTGTTTAGTGAATGATATTCTCAACAACTCTCTGACCGAGGACGTGAGTAGGGACATTAGCTGCAGAATTCTGATTGCAGCTCCGGGTGTCAGAGCAAGGCTCGTCCTGTGTTCCCCCCTCCCAATTCTTTCCTAAGAACTTCCGTAACCAGATTTCTCTTTTGCAGCGTTTTGCAGATGCCGTAAAGCGCTCTCTGGATAACCTTCCCCCCGGGATAGACATGGAGAAGGCTACGTTGGCCATCGCGATGTCTTTAACCAGCAAAGTTGGCAGCAACGTCCCCAATCTATTGCACAGCTGCTACTCTACGGCGCTGACCTTCATCCGGAGGAACTACAGGTTGTGTATAGATCAACTGACCACACAGGTGAGTGCAGGGAGGGTTAAATGGGCATTTCTTGGTGTCAGACTGGGAAGGTCATCAGTGTGGGGAGGGCTCTAACTGTTGTACCTTTTTCTACTGTCAATACTCCCGGCTCTGCCTCTGCCAGCAAGTGACCCTGCAGCTGCATCCCCCTCCTCCCCATCCACTATTTACCATATTACCAGATTTCATTTATTTTTTTCTATCCGCAGGGTTGACCACCGGACATCACCAACCGCAGTGCTGCAAAGAAATGTGAAGCTTTTTTTTTTTTCCTTCACCATCTGACACGGTATCGGTACCGTATTTCACCCGTTTTCTTTGCATCGTGCATTGTTGTGCATTTTCGTTACCCTAGTGCTGTGACGTCGGCCATCTTGTCAGAATCAGTCACGTGAAATCCGTTATTTGAACACAATTGTGAAGCTCCAACCCCCTCCTCCCCCGCCCCATCTCAGAAATACTGTGACATCACTGAGGCAAAAAGTGATGTCATTACTTCCTGCCAATCTCATTGGCTCAGCCACAACGACAACGCTCAGGTTTACCATCCTTTCATGTGACGGCCTATGAAGTTTTCTTGTCGTTTATCTGTTGTCGGATTATTTTCCGCTGATGAGGGAAAATACTTTTGGACCTTCGGCTGTTGCGATACGTTAACGAAAGTGTGTTTTCTTGTTGTTGAAATGTCTTAATAAATTTTTAAAAACTTTAACTTGCACCTCTCAATTGTCAGACCTTCCCAGGATTGCCCCTCGAAGTGGGTGGAGCTTGTCAATTACTAGAAAATGGATATTTTATAGGGGGAAAAAAGGGGCGGTCAAGCTTCTTAGGGGCGGAGCTTAAAATGTCCCACAAAATAGAAGCTAGAAATGACAGGAGGTACAACATTGGGAAAATTTATAAAAACGGCGTTAATTTTTTTTATAATTAACATTTGTTACATCTCGCTAGTACCGCCTCCTGGTAGTGCTGACGTGTTTCACTTGGAATGAAAGTTACTTTGTTTAGCCACGCCCCCTTGGCTATAAAGTTTGATAACTTTCCAGCCTGCATTAGAGGAATAATGGCACAGTCTGATTGGCTGCTATGCATCAGCTGCAGCCAATGAGATCATTTTCCAGCCTGCACTAAGTAAGGCACAGTCTGATTTCCGTGGCCTGGAGGCTCTAGACATGGTAACCATAGTAACCAGAGTTGTAAGGAGACATCAGGCTTCCGGCCTTGTCTTCTACATATGATCTAAAGCTCGACGTAGTTACATTTAGTAGGGATGGAATTTTTTATTTTTTTTTTACAACGCTGGTGAAAAATGCCCTGAAACAGTAGTACCCGCAGTTTCCACTAGAGGACGCTATGGTTCTTTATACAATGCAGCCGTTACCAGTGCACCGTCTAGTGGAAGTTGCAATCTATGCAAATTATATCTAGTCAGGGGGTTTGGAGCTGTGGATCAGTGAAAAATACCTCCAACATCTATACACACAAGTGAGGACAGGGACAAGAGCGCCATTTTATGCAGATGTTTCCAACACCAAGGTGTATAAACCTGATTGGATGAAGCAGATCAGGTGATGTGTATTTGTGTTATGAGTGGGGTGTACAGAATTATTAGGAGCAGGTTATACTCAGACAAAATGGGCCAATAAGAGAATCAACTGACTCCGTAAGACTGGGAACAATTTATGACGTATCAGATCAGGACACAGACGCCATAAAGTCTCCGCTCACAGGACAGATCATCGGAACGTACAGATGCCATAAAGTCTCCGCTCACAGGACAGATCATCGGAACGTACAGATGCCATAAAGTCTCCGCTCACAGGACAGATCATCGGAACGTACAGATGCCATAAAGTCGCAGCTCACAGGACAGATCATTGGGACGTACACCATGTTTTCTTACCATCGCTTACAATTTCACATGAATCATATGATCTGTAAATCTCAATCATTTGAAGTGTTACATTGATCAGAGCATAAGGATAAATCTTTACACGAGGTGGTTACATCAAAATCCATTTGAGTGGCGGCGTGATGATATGAAGTATCTGTATAATTATTACTGCACATAATTATCAAAGTTACATTGTGCGTGCGGAAAGTATTCAGACCCCTTTAAATGTTTCACTCTTTTTCATTGCAGCCATTTGGTAAATTCAAACAAGTTCATTTTCTCATTAATGTACACTCTGCACCCCATCTTGACTGAAAAAAAAATACTAAAAAGATGAAATTTTTGCAAATTTATAAAAAAAGAAAAACTGATATCACATGGTCCTAAGTATTCAGACCCTTTGCTCAGATGCTCATATGTATGTCCCTTGCTGTCCATTTGCTTGTGATCCTCCTCGGGATGGTTCTACTCCTTCATTGGAGTCCAGCTGTGTGTAATTACACTAATAGGACGTGATTTGGGAAGACGCACACCTGTCTATATGAGACCTCACAGCGCATGTCAGACCAAATGAGAATCATGAGGTCAAAGGAACTGGCCAAGGAGCTCAGAGACAGAATTGTGGCAAGGCACAGATCTGGCCAAGGCTACAACAGAATTTCTGCAGGACTCAAGGTTCCTGAGAGCACAGTGGCCTCCATAATCCTTACATGGAAGACGTTTGGGACCACCAGAAGTCTTCCTAGACCTGGCCGTCCAGCCAAACTGAGCAATCGTAGGAGAAGAGCCTTGGTGAGAGAAAAAAAGAACCCCAAGATCACCATGGCTGAGCTCCAGAGATGCAGTAGGGAGATGGGAGAAAGTTCCACAAAGTCAATTATCACTGCAGCCCTCCACCAGTCAGGCCTTTATGGCTGAGTGGCCCAACGGAAGCCTCTCCTCAGTGCAAGACATATGAAAGCCCACAGAGTTTGCTAAAAAAAAAAAAAAACACATGAAGGACTCCCAGACTATGAGAAATAAGATTCTCTGGTCTGATGAGACGAAGATAGACCTTTTTGGTGATAATTCTAAGCGGTATGTGTGGAGAAAACCAGGCACTGCTCATCACCTGCCCAATACAATCCCAACAGTGAAACATGGTGGTGGCAGCATCATGCTATGGGGGTGTTTTTCAGCTGCAGGGACAGGACGACTGGTTGTCATTGAAGGAAACATGAATGCGGCCAAGTACAGAGATATCCTGGATGAAAACCTCTTCCAGAGTGCTCTGGACCCCAGACTTGGCCGAAGGTTCACCTTCCAACAAGACAACGACCCTAAGCACACAGCTAAAATAACAAAGGAGCGGCTTCAGAACAACTCTGTGACTATTCCTGACCGGCCCAGCCAGAGCCCTGACCTAAACCCGATGGAGCATCTCTGGAGAGACCTGAAAATGGCGTCCACCAACGTTCACCATCCAACCTGACGGAACTGGAGAGGATCTGCAAGGAAGAATGGCCGAGGATCCCCAAATCCAGGGGTGAAAAACTTGTTGCATCATTCCCAAGAAGACTCATGGCTGTACGAGCTCACAGGGGCTTCTCCTCAATACTGAGCAAACGGTGTGAAGACTTATAACCATGTGAGATTTCAGTTTTTCTTTTTTACAAAACTTGCAAAAGTTTCCACATTTCTGTTTTTTTTTTTTTCAGTCAAGATGGGGACAGAGTGCACATTAATGAGAAAAAAAAATGAACTTTTTTTGAATTTACCAAATGGCTGCAATGAAACAAAGTTAAAAATTTAAAGGGGTCTGAATACTTTCCGTACCCACTGTAGAAAGTGAAAAGTGGCATTAAGTAGGGGTCCGGGAACCTCTGCTGAGACTGTAATGTGCTCCACCAGAGTGTTCTACAAAAATGGCTTTCAGGGCAAAAGCTGCATCCCGGGGTCATGTACAGAAACCATAAATCTACAAATGACAAAGAAATAACCTGAAATTACACCTGGCGGAAAACGGGAAGGGATCTACTAGAGCCACCGCTGCGTCCTACTGGCTAAAGACTTCACCAGACTCTGCCCCATGATGTCACCAGTCGCTGGGTAGATTTCTTGTAGGACGATGTTTTCTCACAGCTGCTCTCCGATATCTTTATAGATCCATTATATATATATATAACGCAGCAGTGAGGGTGTGTAAGTGTCTCATAAAAGGACAGCGGCCCGGCCTCATAATCCAGACATATCCTGACTCCATCACTGGAGATCTGATGAGGTAACGGGATCACTTTACTGTCATGTCTCACTGAATTATTATATCACAGCCCCCCATATAAACCGCATCAATCCACAATACAGATCCCTGATCTCCACATCCCAGTAATGTCGTCCTGAGGTAAATCTCCTCCCGCTCATCACCTGATTATACTGGAATCTCTCTGCTGTTTCTGGACGATTCTGTGTTATTAGTGTCCAGGTCGCAGTTTTCAGGTCGTCTGATGTACGGAGATTATTAGCAGCCGTGTTTACGTCCAGTAATATGTCTGCAGGATCCTGCACAGAGAGAAGATCACCAGCACTTATATAGTGGCTGCTGGGGGGAGGAGCACGTATCAGCCTCCTCCAATGGGACTACACCTCACATGGGAGAGCTGCTTTCCTATTGGAGGAGGCTGATGGCCTGATCTTATGCTCCTCCCCCCAGCAACCACTGACTGGACACAAGTGCCGGTCAGTGTGTGAGGTAAATGCCGCTCACAGGAAACAGTGGCCGGGGTTGTGTCATGGCGGACATATTGGTCGTCTCCCACTCTCACACCACACACGCGGCTCAGGCGTCAAAGATTAGATTTTTTCTTTTTTCTTTCCGGCTTTTAATATTCTACAATTTACAATTTTTTGACAGCCCCATAAAATAAGTGCTTCATTATTCTCCATTGTTAAAAATAAAATCTTTGCAAAGCAGGAAACCCGACCCCTCTCCCCCGCCGAACAGCGAGACTCCATGTTGTCCCCACAGGCAGAAGCGTCGTCACTCGGGGGCAAAAATAAACATTTTACCAAAACGTATTACTTTTTCGTCTTAACATTTAATTAAAATAAATCTGTGCCGTGTAATTTACCGTTATCAAATTAAGAAAATAAACTGCTCTGGTACTAAACCTGCGCAGGTGAAATGCGTCTTCCCCCAAATCCCTGCCCTATGCTGGGGGTAGAGGAGACTGATCGTGGGTGAGCGCCGTCGTACTCGGGGTCACACAGGTGCCCGGGTGTCAGACTAAGAGGGCACTGACTAAAGATGGCGGCTGCACCATTCCCTGATATGGTTGTAGTTACAGCCTCCCCCCGGGGGGTTATCCTACGCCCGTAGGTCCCATATATTTTTTTTTGGTATTTTTAATGGCCGCTAGCACTACATGCCTTGGTCATCGTTGCATAATTTTTCCAGCACAATGAGCCGTTCTGGCGGCGGCGGCCGGCCTGGCAGTGATGGCAAAGTAAGATTGAACAGCTTGGTCAAGCCTGTGCAGTGAAATTATATCAGCAGCAGGGAGGTCTCACACAGGTCCCCCCCGACCGATTCACAGGAGCTTTTTGACCCCTTTTTCCCCCCCTTTATTTCGGTCATTTTTTTACAGCCTAGGGTATGCGTGACGAGGGTGTCACGAGAGGGGAACTGGGCAGGTAGAGGGAAATACAACCTCCTGCCGTTTACTTCTACTTTTTTCTCAGTGCCACCACCATGGCCACAGCCACCGCCAAAACGGCCACTGCCGCTGCTCCTCCGTACAGAAGGATGGATTTCCCCTCTGGGAGGAACACAGGTTTTTCTTCTCCCGTTTCGATCGGCTGAGGAAGCAGGGGAGATATGGAGGATTCTACTTTTTCCTTTGATTCCAGTAGTGAAGGACCAGAGACATCTTTTAACTCCTCGGAAGGAGATGGAGTCTCCTTCTCTGAAGCTCCAGTTATGGCTATGTCCACCTTTAGGGGCTCAGATACTGGTGGTGGGAGGCTCTCCTTCTCTTCTACTCGAGAGGGAGGAGATGGGGCAGCAAGTGTGGTCATCATGGCAGAAGGGATCATCAAGATTTCCCTTTCTTCATCCTCAATCTCCTCCTCTTCTTCTTCTTGCTCCTGTTGTTCAAGTCTCTCCTCGACCACGGCAGCCTCCTCGATGACCTCCGCTATCTCCTCCTTCTCCACGTGGACGATGTCAGAGTTAGAGGAGTTGTTCTCGCTGCGTTCCTCTCCACCGCCATTGCTGTCCAGGCTCTTTAACTCCTCGGGATCCATAGCCACCTGCTGCCAGGACTCAGGACCCAGGGATGTGGGCAAGCTTTCGGTGTGCCAGGAGGAAGAGACAGCCAGGCTCTCGGGAGGGCTCACCTGCTCAGAGTTATCGCTAGTCAGGATGTAGATGTCGTTACTGTCCTCGGCGATCAGACCTGAGACATCGTCTTCTTCAGCGTCCAGGCTGAAAACTGTGCCCTAAAAGACACAATGAGCGAATTAAAGAAGCTAATGAAGGCTACATTTCAGCAGTGCCCACCAGGGTCCACTTCTCTGCTGTAAACTACATTACGACAGTACCCACTAGTGGACATTTCACAGTTTACTGCAACAATAGAACAGTATCCATCAATGGATGTTGCCAGGTTTTACACTAGAACAGTGCCTACTCCTAGTGGATATTTCTCAAATTTATACTACAAGGGTGCCTCCTAGTGGATATTTCCAATTATTATCCACTAAGGGGCACTGTTGTAGTATAAGAAATATCTGTTATAATGTAGTGTAATTAATGGTTTTCTGAGGGTGCGCGTTTAAAGCCGCCATCTAGTATGGTCTAACTTGATATTTGCCAGTTACGCGACTAGACGTGGAACGATGGGTCAGGATCGGTACTGCAGGACCTGGCACTGTATACCCCACAATAAAGAATCGAATGCAGCTCTGCAAGGACTGAAGCAATTAGAGAAAAGTCTGACGATGTGTATACAGGGACAAACTCCACCGAGAAGAGGTTCACCGCACTCTCCTGTGGCCGTAATTCTGGAGGTATGATCGGATGTCTCATTAATAACCAATATATAAATATACATGTAAGAGCATCAAGACCCCGAACAATCTCCATTTGCCAAACCACAACAGGTTCAGGAATAGCCTCCAGAGTGTATACAGTCATGGCCGAAAGTTTTGGCACCCTTGAAATTGTTCCAGAAAATTATTTTCATTCCCCATGTTTTGTTATACACATGCTATGTAGTTCCTTTGTGTTTATTGAACCACCACACAAAAAAAAAAAAAAAAAGGGAAAAAAATGGTGCATAATTTCACACAAAACTCTAAAAATGGGTGGCACAGAATTGTTGGCACCCTCAACTTAATATTTAGTTGCACCATTTGGAATAAATACCTGCAATCAATCGCTTCCTATAACAATCAACAAGATTCTTCCTCCTCTCAGCTGGAATTTCGGACAATTTTTCTTACAAACTGCTCCCGCTCTCATATTTCGCCTTCTCCCAACAATAAATTTAAGATCTCTCCACAGGTGATCAATGGGATTTAGATCCAAAATAATTGTTGGCCATTTCAGAATTCTCCAGCGCTTCATTTCTATCCATTTCTGGGGGCTTCATGAATTTTGTTTGGGGTCATTGTCCTGCTGTAAGACCCATGACCTAGGAAACAAACCCAGCTTTCTGGCACAGGGCACTACATTGCCACCCAAAATCTATTGGTAATCTTCAGATTTCATGATGCGAGGCACACAGTCGAGGCACCCAGTGCCAGAAGCAGCAAAACAACCCACAAACATCTGTGAACCTCCACCATATTTGACTGTGTGTACTGTGTTCTTTTCTTTGTAGGCCTCATTCCATTTTCAGTAAACAGTAGAATGATGTGCTTCACCAAAAAGCTCTATCTTGGTCTCATCTGTCCACAAGACGCTTTCCTGGAAGGATTTTGGCAAACTGCAGCCTAGCTTTTTTATGTCTGAGTCAGCAGTGGGGTCCTCCTGGGTCTCCTGCCATAGTGTTTCATGTCATTTACATGTGGACGGATAGATCGCGCTAACGCACCCTTAGCCTGCAGGACAGTTGAAATTTCTTTGGATCTTTATTTGAGATGCTTATCCACCATCCGGACTATTTTCTATTTTCCGCTGCAACCTTTTATCAGTTTTTCTCTGCCGCCCATGTCTAGGGAGATCAGCTACAGTGTCATGGGTTGTAAAGTTCTGAATTTTGCGTTTCTGTGCAGGCGCCGCAAACCTCAAAGAACCGCATGCGGACACATCCGCATGTCCCTGCGTACCCAATGTTAAATATAGGCACACAGGGAAATGCTGGATGCAGCCGGCAGTAGGCGGAGCAAGCAAGGAGGAAGTACGCTGCCATCCGCAGCGCACAGGAATGCAAGTCTGAAACCAGCCTTACAGACACACAATGCAGAGATTGAGTCAACTTTTACCCTTTTTATCTGGTTTCAGGTGTGATTTTCACATGGCCCATACCTGTTACTTACCACAGGTGATTCTGAACGAGCATCACATGCTGGAAACAAAGTTGTTTCAGCACAATCTTGGCAAGGTGCCAACAATTTTGTCAGGTCCATTTCTCGGTTTTGTGTGAAATTATGTCCAACTTGCATTTTTTTACTCTGTTTTTTTTCGTGTTTTTCTAACACACAAAGGACATAAACATGTGCATAACAAAACGTGTACTTTCAATAATTTTCTGGGAGAAATACTTCATTTTCTACAACAATTTCAAGAGTACCAACATTTTTTGACCATAACTATATATATGATCACAGCACAGATTATGCCATCTACTTACTGGTAAGCAATGAATAAGGACTAAGTCTGAAACGCGTTTGATGTGGTTCATTTACCAGACACGTTTTTATGGATATAAGCATTTATGTATCTCGACTCTTTGCTTGATTTTTCTTTCTTTTTTTTTTTTGTTTTATTATCCTGTGTCCCAGGTGAGCTGAAGTTTGCTCTGTTTCTGCTAGTAGAATACTGCTCCTATGTACAAGAATATAACTACTATCTACTATAATACTGCCCCTATGTACGAGAATATAACTACTATAATACTGCCCCTATGTACAAGAATATAACTACTATAATACTGTCCCTATGTACAAGAATATAACTACTATAATACTGCCCCTATGTACAAGAATATAACTACTATAATACTGCTCCTATATACAAGAATATAACTACTATAATACTGCCCCTATGTACAAGAATATAACTAATATAATACTGCTCCTATGTACAAGAATATAACTACTATCTACTATAATACTGCCCCTATGTACAAGAATAGAACTACTATAATACTGCCCCTATGTACAAGAATATAACTACTATAATACTGCCCCCTATGTACGAGAATATAACTACTATAATACTGCTCCTATGTACAAGAATATAACTACTATCTACTATAATACTGCCCCTATGTACAAGAATATAACTACTATCTACTATAATACTGCTCCCTATATACAAGAAAATAACTACTATAATACTGCTCCTATGTACAAGAATATAACTACTATAATACTGCTCCTATGTACAAGAATATAACTACTATAATACTGCCCCCTATGTACAAGAATATAACTACTATAATTCTGCCCCTATGTACAAGAATATAACTACTATAATACTGCTCCCTATGTACAAGAATATAACTACTATAATACTGCCCCTATGTACAGGAATATAACTACTATAATACTGCTCCCTATGTACAAGAATATAACTACTATAATACTGCTCCCTATGTACAGGAATATAACTACTATAATACTGCCCCTATGTACAAGAATATAACTACTATAATACTGCTCCCTATGTACAAGAATATAACTACTATAATACTGCTCCTATGTACAAGAATATAACTACTATAATACTGCTCCTATGTACAAGAATATAACTACTATAATACTGCCCCTATGTACAGGAATATAAGTACTATAATACTGCCCCTATGTACAAGAATCTAACTACTATAATACTGCTCCTATGTACAAGAATATAACTACTATAATACTGCCCCTATGTACAAGAATATAACTACTATAATACTGCCCTTATGTACAAGAATATAACTACTATAATACTGCCCCTATATACAAGAATATAACTACAATAATACTGCTCCTATGTACAAGAATATAACTACTATAATACTGCCCCTATGTACAAGAATCTAACTACTATAATACTGCTCCTATGTACAAGAATATAACTACTATAATACTGCCCCTATGTACAAGAATATAACTACTATAATACTGCCCCTATGTACAATAATATAACTACTATAATACTGCCCCTATGTACAATAATATAACTACTATAATACTGCTCCTATGTACAAGAATATAACTACTATAATACTGCTCCTATGTACAAGAATATAACTACTGTAATACTGCCCCCTATGTACAAGAATATAACTACTATAATACTGCCCCTATGTACAAGAATATAACTACTATAATACTGCCCCCTATGTATAAGAATATAACTACTATAATACTGCTCCTATGTACAAGACTATAACTACTATAATACTGCCTCTATGTACAAGAATATAACTACTATAATACTGCCCCTATGTACAAGAATATAACTACTATAATACTGCTCCTATGTACAAGAATATAACTACTATAATACTGCTCCTATGTACAAGAATATAACTACTATAATACTGCTCATATGTACAAGAATATAACTACTATAATACTGCTCCTATGTACAAGAATATAACTACTATAATACTGCTCCTATGTACAAGAATATAACTACTATAATACTGCTCCTATGTACAAGAATGTAACTACTATAATACTGCTCCTATGTACAAGAATATAACTACTATAATACTGCCCCTATGTACAAGAATATAACTACTATAATACTGCCCCTATGTACAGGAATATAAGTACTATAATACTGCCCCTATGTACAGGAATATAACTACTATAATACTGCCCCCTATGTACAAGAATATAACTACTATAATACTGCTCCTATGTACAGGAATATAAGTACTATAATACTGCCCCTATGTACAAGAATATAACTACTATAATACTGCTCCTATGTACAGGAATATAAGTACTATAATACTGCCCCTATGTACAGGGATATGACTGCTATGATAGGATTACGAGGCGCCTTTCGTCTTCTTCCAGGACTTGGCTCTCACACTCCTCGGGGACAGATGCTCTCGGCAGTAATAACTTCTGAGACGCGGTAAAGCCTCTGAGGAGCTGAGTAACTACCAGTAATTATTTTGCCGCTGCCCGGAGAGCGCTCAGCAGACGGAAAGTGATGTCATCGGACCTGCTCTCCTGGATCTATAAGCCGCTGATTCACAGAGCGAGGATCCACCTCTTAGTTTTGGCTGCGGGATGCATTACATCAGCTTACTGACGGTTTCCAGGTGTATGTAGCTTTAATTGTACCATCTTTGGGGTGTGTGTCGCTTTAAGCGCTCGGGACTGAAATTCATCGGTGCGGACACTAAAGCCGCTTTATTTGCAGGAATGTCACAGAATAAATACCCAGCATGCCCCTCTTCTCGCTGCCGCCGGACCCGGGCAGATGCTTATGTAACAGGCAATAAGTCTGGATCTGAGGATGGGAGGGGTTCAAGATGGCGCCACGCTCCAGTCACATCCAAAGCTGCAGTGCGAGGTCCAATGCTCCAGTCACACCCAAAGCTGCAGTGTGAGGTCTAATGCTCCAGTCACACCCAAAGCTGCAGTGCGAGGTCTAATGCTCCAGTCACACCCAAAGCTGCAGTGCGAGGTCTAATGCTCCAGTCACACCCAAAGCTGCAGTGCGAGGTCTAATGCTCCAGTCACACCCAAAGCTGCAGTGCGAGGTCTAATGCTCCAGTCACACCCAAAGCTGCAGTGCGAGGTCTAATGCTCCAGTCACACCCAAAGCTGCAGTGCGAGGTCTAATGCTGCAGTCACACCCAAAGCTGCAGTGCGAGGTCTAATGCTGCAGTCACACCCAAAGCTGCAGTGCGAGGTCTAATGCTCCAGTCACACCCAAAGCTGCAGTGCGAGGTCTAATGCTCCAGTCACACCCAAAGCTGCAGTGCGAGGTCTAATGCTCCAGTCACACCCAAAGCTGCAGTGCGAGGTCTAATGCTCCAGTCACACCCAAAGCTGCAGTGGGAGGTCTAATGCTGCAGTCACACCCAAAGCTGCAGTGCGAGGTCTAATGCTCCAGTCACACCCAAAGCTGCAGTGCGAGGTCTAATGCTCCAGTCACACCCAAAGCTGCAGTGCGAGGTCTAATGCTCCAGTCACACCCATAGCTGCAGTCACACCCAAAGCTGCAGTCACACCCAAAGCTGCAGTCACATCCAAAGCTGCAGTCACATCCAAAGCTGCAGTCACATCCAAAGCTGCAGTCACATCCAAAGCTGCAGTCACATCCAAAGCTGCAGTCACATCCAAAGCTGCAGTCACATCCAAAGCTGCAGTCACATCCAAAGCTGCAGTCACATCCAAAGCTGCAGTCACATCCAAAGCTGCAGTCACACCCAAAGCTGCAGTCACACCCAAAGCTGCAGTCACATCCAAAGCTGCAGTCACACCCAAAGCTGCAGTCACACCCAAAGCTGCAGTCACACCCAAAGCTGCAGTCACATCCAAAGCTGCAGTCACACCCACAATGCATCAGTGCAGGCGAGTATGTGAGCGGGACCCAGCAGCACCTGCACTGATACACTGTGACAAACCCCCCACAGAATCCAGGAGTGCTCACAGTCACTGACCGCCAGCAGAGACCTTGAGAATGGAGGTTAATTATAAAGTGGCAGAACTTTACGTGGGAGAACAGCGCCCCCCAGTGGCCCCCATTAACACCCGATCAATGACTGCCCAAGCCCGGTGCATTATGGGACGTCGCCTTTTTGGCTCCTGATAATAAAACGCATTAGGGATAAATGACAGCAATTCCCGTAGCGATGGGGCCCCCGCCATCAGGGCGGCTCTTAAAGGGGTACACACCAAGCTCTGCTGTGTTGCTTCATGGGACATGTAGTCTCATCGGAACGTAATGCACCAGAGGAATCTGCAGAATTGCTCAAAGGTTCATGGCTCGATGGGTTAATGGCGGGCGGCGCGCCTGGAGGGCGGGTGTGTGAACGCTGCGGGGCGACGGGTGTGTGAACGCTGCGGGGCGACGGAGCAGAAGTGAAGCCGACAGAACCCGTCATGTGTGAGACAGAGGAATCCCAGCCGCAGGCGGCCATACTGCACGTCCAGACTACGACTCCTATCATCCCCACCGCTCAGCAGGGCTCTACCATTCTCCTCATGCATCAGGCTGCTCAGGATGAACAAAGGTAGAAGACCAGCTGCAAAATAACGGGTCAGGACCCGGGGTCTTATATCAGGAGCAGGGGACTATTATACTGTTATAACATCACGGACCCATGATGATGTCAAAAGTATTATTCAGCACTGGCCCTTTAAATGATAGGATAAAAAAAACAAAAAAGTCTGTAAATTATAAAAGTAAATAAATTGCTGGGGAAACAAAAAAATAAGCAAAAAGAAAATATGACGCAACACGAAATACAAAAAAAAAAAATGATAAAATGTGTCCGCTCTCCGTTATTACAAGATAATACGGTCACGTAAGGGTTAAATGCCGGGAGGGACCGCCACCGTCCCCTCACAGAAATAAATAGGGGCCACATAAGTGAAGGTCTTACCCCACGAGGAGACGGCTGGAGAGCTGCGGATTCCAGAGAGGAGACGGTAACATCTGCGCTGGGAGCAGCAGAGCCGAGCGCGCGAGCACGAAAGACACGGGAGGAGGAGCGACCCACATTGCTACAGCTCCGGGGCGAAGAGAGAGCGAGCACCAACCGCGGACTACACAGTCAGGGCACAAGCCATTGTCCTCTGTTATCAGCCGCTCCACGCAGGGGTGGAAACAAGCTATTGCTGCCTGTTATCAGCCACTGTGATCAGTAGGAAACACTGTGTCCCCTATTGCCAGCGGCTTCTCTTATAACGCTCCGGCACCATTATAAGGTGGGGGTTACCAGCTATTTAATTCATGAAGGTCTTGCAGCCCCCCGCGCACTGTCGAGAGCACCTGCCATGTGTACACGGTGCCCTCGGACCACGCGCAGCGAGCGACAGGTTCAAGGTCCCTCAATAGGACGACCAGCAAAAAAAAACACTGCGGCGCCCCCATGAGTATTACACGAGAAGCGTCACATGGCCGCCCCCCAAATATCATCATACGGGGGATCTGTGGATATAAAGACGGCAGAAAATATGGTCAAAGATGAGCAACGGAGCGTCCGAAAGAAAGGAGGTCACATTGAGAGCGCAGAGCGTCCTCACGTGTCCGACATCTGCAGAGCGAAAGGCGCCGGTAATCCATCAGGAAATGACTCCATCAGCAGCGGCTTTATCCGCGGAGAATTTACCTTCTATCCAGCTGGACGGCCGCGGCCTGTAATCCCTGAGTATGATCCCTGAGCCGGAGGCCGAGACATATGGAGGACAGAGAGGCAGCGCGGAGCAACGGCAGAGTCCTCTATAGGGAGCAGCACAAGAGGACGAGGTGCAAATATCACCTCCCCAATGGAAGAAGAAGGAGCCGACGACAAAGGAAACTCCAATACACACGTACAATCTATAGGAATAGTACCGCCCCTATGTGCAAGAATATAACTACTATAATACTGCCCCTATGTGCAAGAATATAACTACTATAATACTGCTCCTATGTATATATATACATAGGGGCAGTAATATAGTAGTTATATTCTTGTACATAGGGGCAGTATTATAGTAGTTATATTCTTGTACATAGGAGCAGTATTATAGTAGTTATATTCTTGTACATAGGGGCAGTATTATAGTAGTTATATTCTTGTACATAGGGGCAGTATTATAGTAGTTATATTCTTGTACATAGGGGCAGTATTATAGTAGTTATATTCTTGTACATAGGGGCAGTATTATAGTAGTTATATTCTTGTACATAGGGGCAGTATTATAGCAGTTATATTCTTGTACATAGGGGCAGTATTATAGTAGTTATATTCTTGTACATAGGGGCAGTATTATAGTAGTTATATTCTTGTACATAGGGGCAGTATTATAGTAGTTATATTCTTGTACATAGGGGCAGTATTATAGTAGTTATATTCTTGTACATAGGGGCAGTATTATAGTAGTTATATTCTTGTACATAGGGGCAGTATTATAGTAGTTATATTCTTGTACATTGGAGCAGTATTATAGTAGTTATATTCTTGTACATAGGAGCAGTATTATAGTAGTTATATTCTTGTACATTGGAGCAGTATTATAGTAGTTATATTCTTGTACATAGGGGCAGTATTATAGTAGTTATATTCTTGTACATAGGGGCAGTATTATAGTAGTTCTATTCTTGTACATAGGGGCAGTATTATAGTAGTTATATTCTTGTACATAGGGGGCAGTATTATAGTAGTTATATTCTTGTACATTGGAGCAGTATTATAGTAGTTATATTCTTGTACATAGGGGGCAGTATTATAGTAGTTATATTCTTGTACATAGGGGGCAGTATTATAGTAGTTATATTCTTGTACATAGGGGGCGGTATTATAGTAGTTATATTCTTGTACATAGGAGCAGTATTATAGTAGTTATATTCTTGTACATAGGGGCAGTATTATAGTAGTTATATTCTTGTACATAGGGGGCAGTATTATAGTAGTTATATTCTTGTACATAGGAGCAGTATTATAGTAGTTATATTCTTGTACATAGGAGCAGTATTATAGTAGTTATATTCTTGTACATAGGAGCAGTATTATAGTAGTTATATTCTTGTACATAGGGGCAGTATTATAGTAGTTATATTCTTGTACATAGGGGGCAGTATTATAGTAGTTATATTCTTGTACATTGGAGCAGTATTATAGTAGTTATACTCTTGTACATAGGGGGCAGTCTGGGGTCGTCACCTCTTTATATCGGATTACTTGTGCACACTATGACGGTATTACACACATACCCATCCTCCTTGCTGGATAATGAAGTCTGAGCACACGTCTTCCACATAAGAGACCCCGAGTTGCACGAGATTGTGTAGTTGGCGATTGCCGCTTCTCGTCTGCTCCAGCAGGAGGCGCTGCAGGAGGACAAGAGGTACCAGTACCTGCAAGAGAGAGAATCTGGAGTCAGTACTACAACTCTCAGCATGCCCGGACAACAGACGGCTTCAGGCTGGCAGTTCTGCATAGTCAAGCAGCGATAAAACATGAAATGAAAGGTAATTAATTCTTCGTATAAAGTTTTGTGCCTCGGGCAGAGGAGGCGCAGGGACCTCACCAGTGCCTCCCTCCACACTCACCCACCTTATTCCAGCCGGAGGTCTGTGACGCAGCATCAAACGATTCCTTCTTGAACACCTCGTAGGTGAGGCTCCTGTGTGGAAGAAGCAGATGAGTTATTTTACATAGTGCCCACCTATACTGTGGTGTGGTACAAAGAACGTCATATATACCTGTAAACTGTCACAAGGGGGCAGAGAAGAGCAGCAGGGTCACACTCACCCGCTAAGGAGGCTCTGTGCGGCTTTATCCAGGGTGTCCGCCATCTCCAGACACATCCGGTCCGCCAGCTGCGCCAAACACTCCTCAATGGTGCTGTCCGGGCTGGCGGGACTGAAGACCGGAGACGTATGCATGTCAAAACCGGTGCTGGGGAAGGCTGAAAACAGGGAGACATCACTGAGAGTGCCGCCTATCCATCACCAGAGATCAGCGGTGACATCACTGAGAATGCCTCCTATCCATCACCAGAGATCAGCGGTGACATCACTGAGAATGCCTCCTATCCATCACCAGAGATCAGAGGTGACATCACTGAGAATGCCTCCTATCCATCACCAGAGATCAGAGGTGACATCACTGAGAATGCCTCCTATCCATCACCAGAGATCAGCGGTGACATCACTGAGAATGCCTCCTATCCATCACCAGAGATCAGCGGTGACATCACTGAGAATGCCTCCTATCCATCACCAGAGATCAGAGGTGACATCACTGAGAATGTCTCCTATCCATCACCAGAGATCAGCGGTGACATCACTGAGAATGTCTCCTATCCATCACCAGAGATCAGCGGTGACATCACTGAGAATGTTTCCTATCCATCACCAGAGATCAGCGGTGACATCACTGAGAATGCCTCCTATCCATCACCAGAGATCAGAGGTGACATCACTGAGAATGTCTCCTATCCATCACCAGAGATCAGCGGTGACATCACTGAGAATGCCTCCTATCCATCAGCAGAGATCAGCGGTGACATCACTGAGAATGTCTCCTATCCATCACCGGAGATCAGAGGTGACATCACTGAGAATGCCTCCTATCCATCACCAGAGATCAGCGGTGACATCACTGAGAATGTCTCCTATCCATCACCAGAGATCAGAGGTGACATCACTGAGAATGCCTCCTATCCATCACCAGAGATCAGCGGTGACATCACTGAGAATGCCTCCTATCCATCACCAGAGATCAGCGGTGACATCACTGAGAATGCCTCCTATCCATCACCAGAGATCAGAGGTGACATCACTGAGAATGTCTCCTATCCATCACCAGAGATCAGCGGTGACATCACTGAGAATGTCTCCTATCCATCACCAGAGATCAGCGGTGACATCACTGAGAATGTCTCCTATCCATCACCAGAGATCAGCGGTGACATCACTGAGAATGCCTCCTATCCATCACCAGAGATCAGAGGTGACATCACTGAGAATGTCTCCTATCCATCACCAGAGATCAGCGGTGACATCACTGAGAATGCCTCCTATCCATCAGCAGAGATCAGCGGTGACATCACTGAGAATGTCTCCTATCCATCACCGGAGATCAGAGGTGACATCACTGAGAATGCCTCCTATCCATCACCAGAGATCAGCGGTGACATCACTGAGAATGCCTCCTATCCATCACCAGAGATCAGCGGTGACATCACTGAGAATGCCTCCTATCCATCACCAGAGATCAGAGGTGACATCACTGAGAATGTCTCCTATCCATCACCAGAGATCAGCGGTGACATCACTGAGAATGCCTCCTATCCATCACCAGAGATCAGAGGTGACATCACTGAGAATGTCTCCTATCCATCACCGGAGATCAGCGGTGACATCACTGAGAATGTCTCCTATCCATCACCGGAGATCAGAGGTGACATCACTGAGAATGTCTCCTATCCATCACCGGAGATCAGCGGTGACATCACTGAGAATGCCTCCTATCCATCACCAGAGATCAGCGGTGACATCACTGAGAATGTCTCCTATCCATCACCAGAGATCAGCGGTGACATCACTGAGAATGTCTCCTATCCATCACCAGAGATCAGCGGTGACATCACTGAGAATGTCTCTTATCCATCACCAGAGATCAGCGGTGACATCACTGAGAATGCCTCCTATCCATCACCAGAGATCAGCGGTGACATCACTGAGAATGCCTCCTATCCATCACCAGAGATCAGCGGTGACATCACTGAGAATGCCTCCTATCCATCAGCAGAGATCAGCGGTGACATCACTGAGAATGTCTCCTATCCATCACCGGAGATCAGAGGTGACATCACTGAGAATGTCTCCTATCCATCACCGGAGATCAGCGGTGACATCACTGAGAATGCCTCCTATCCATCACCAGAGATCAGCGGTGACATCACTGAGAATGTCTCCTATCCATCACCAGAGATCAGCGGTGACATCACTGAGAATGCCTCCTATCCATCACCAGAGATCAGCGGTGACATCACTGAGAATGTCTCTTATCCATCACCAGAGATCAGCGGTGACATCACTGAGAATGCCTCCTATCCATCACCAGAGATCAGCGGTGACATCACTGAGAATGCCTCCTATCCATCACCAGAGATCAGCGGTGACATCACTGAGAATGTCTCCTATCCATCACCAGAGATCAGCGGTGACATCAAAGAGAATGCCTCCTATCCATCACCAGAGATCAGCGGTGACCTCACTGAGAATGCCTCCTATCCATCACTAGAGATCAGCGGTGACATCACTGAGAATGTCTCCTATCCATCACCAGAGATCAGCGGTGACATCACTGAGAATGTCTCCTATCCATCACCAGAGATCAGCAGTGACATCACTGAGAATGCCTCCTATCCATCACCAGAGATCAAAGGTGACATCAAAGAGAATGCCTCCTATCCATCACCAGAGATCAGCGGTGACCTCACTGAGAATGCCTCCTATCCATCACTAGAGATCAGCGGTGACATCACTGAGAATGTCTCCTATCCATCACCAGAGATCAGCGGTGACATCACTGAGAATGTCTCCTATCCATCACCAGAGATCAGCAGTGACATCACTGAGAATGCCTCCTATCCATCACCAGAGATCAAAGGTGACATCACTGAGAATGTCTCTTATCCATCACCAGAGATCAGCGGTGACATCACTGAGAATGCCTCCTATCCATCACCAGAGATCAGCGGTGACATCACTGAGAATGCCTCCTATCCATCACCAGAGATCAGCAGTGACATCACTGAGAATGCCTCCTATCCATCACTAGAGATCAGAGGTGACATCACTGAGAATGCCTCCTATCCATCACCAGAGATCAGCGGTGACATCAAAGAGAATGCCTCCTATCCATCACCAGAGATCAGCGGTGACCTCACTGAGAATGCCTCCTATCCATCACTAGAGATCAGAGGTGACATCACTGAGAATGCCTCCTATCCATCACCAGAGATCAGCGGTGACATCACTGAGAATGCCTCCTATCCATCACCAGAGATCAGCGGTGACATCAAAGAGAATGCCTGCTATCCATCACCAGAGATCAGCGGTGACCTCACTGAGAATGCCTCCTATCCATCACCAGAGATCAGCGGTGACATCACTGAGAATGTCTCTTATCCATCACCAGAGATCAGAGGTGACATCACTGAGAATGTCTCTTATCCATCACCAGAGATCAGCGGTGACATCACTGAGAATGCCTCCTATCCATCACCAGAGATCAGCGGTGACATCACTGAAAATGCCTCCTATCCATCACCAGAGATCAGAGGTGACATCACTGAGAATGCCTCCTATCCATCACCAGAGATCAGCGGTGACATCACTGAGAATGCCTCCTATCCATCACCAGAGATCAGCGGTGACCTCACTGACCGCCGCTCCTCCTCACTGACCTGCAGTGATCTCCTCCTCCAGCCTCTTCAGCTCCTCCTCGATGTCGGTGTTGTCCGTCTCGCCCGTGCCTGCGGTGGTCGGTGTCTGCCGGGCGCCTGTAATGTAGAGCAGATGTGGGTTATATCCCCCATTATTAGAACGCTCAGTCCTGGTGTCATTCTGCTTCGATCTGTGCGGTTACATCAGCGGTGTCAGTCCTCACATTCAATTCATACACCAGGAGGTTTAGGATGAGCAGAGCCCGGTAAGTGGGGGGTGATCACCCGGATGATCCGCTCTGTGATGGATTGTGCAGGTCTGGTCTCCTGCAGCAGCGAGAGCCTGATCTCCCCCGACAGCCTGTCAGCCCGAATCAGAAGCCAAGCGGAAAACACGGGAGGAGCGGGGGCGCCGCTGTGACGGGGACTCAGACTGGCTGAAAACAGCAACCAGGATCAGGGGCGCCCCTGCACCGCTGCCCTGACTGCTGGGGGGTCCCGGCCTCAGAATGTCTGTGTGTAATAAATATGATGGAGGAACAGAACTCGAGAGGTCAGTGAGGACCGACACATTACTGCGCAGACCTGCAGCTTACCTGCTCCGGCTGTAGAGGGCGCCTCCTGCAGGCGGAACCCCAGGTAGCTGAGCACCACATACTTCGTTTCACAGTGGAACCCAAAAGGCACCGAGGACACTGACGCCATGAGCGAGTCCAGAGGTATCGGGGGCGGCAGAGCTCCTGCAAGACGGACAGTCATATCAGGACCCCCAGCAGATACGTACGTCAGGACCCCACCAGCAGATACTGCAGGACCCCCCCCAGAAGATACGTCAGGACCCCCCCCAGCAGATACGTCAGGACCCCCCCCAGCAGATACGTCAAGACCCCCCCCCAGCAGATACGTCAAGACCCCCCCCCAGCAGATACGTCAAGACCCCCCCCAGCAGATACGTCAAGACCCCCCCCAGCAGATACGTCAAGACCCCCCCCAGCAGATACGTCAAGACCCCCCCCCAGCAGATACGTCAAGACCCCCCCCCAGCAGATACGTCAGGACCCCCCCCAGCAGATACGTCAGGACCCCCCCCTGCAGATACGTCAGGACCCCCCCAGCAGATACGTCAGGACCCTCCCCCAGCAGATACGTCAGGACCCTCCCCCAGCAGATACGTCAGGACCCCCCCAGCAGATACGTCAGGACCCCCCAGAAGATACGTCAGGACCCCCAGAGATAAGCGGCAAAATATCACCAAACTAGTCACATCCAAAGCCCCTGCAATACACAGTTAGGTCAGGACCCCCTGAAATATGCAGGAAACACACTACAATAAAGAAGCCCCCCACCCAAAAACACAAGACAGCGCTGAGAAATACTCTAGTCAGATTTGGAGGCGACTGGAGCATAAGACGTGACAAAATTGTGGATGCAGCTCTGGAGGTGACTGGAGCATAAGATATGACAGAATAGTGCATGCAGCTCTGGAGGTAACTGGAGCGCACCGCGTGATGTAACCCCGGCCATGCGCTCGGCATCATATGATGCACCAGGAGGCTCTGTCCTTACAAGTCTCAGCAGGATAAGCGGCGCAGTGCGATTTCCTGCTGTCGCAGCTGTCGGGAGACGTCCCGGTGCTGCTCTCGCTGTGACTAGTGGGTGCCCCGCACAGTATATACACCCCCCGGGGGCCGAGGAGCAGCTCCAGCAGAGGACACAACCTTCAGGCCTTTATAGCCGGTGCACATGACTCGGCAGCTCCTCCGCGTCCGGAGGTGGAAGAACGCTCTGCGGCGAGGTGGAGGAACGCTCTGCGGCGAGGTGGAGGAACGCTCTGCGGCGAGGTGGAGGAACGCTCTGCGGCGAGGTGGAGGAACGCTCTGCGGCGAGGTGGAGGAACGCTCTGCGGCGAGGTGGAGGAACGCTCTGCGGCGAGGTGGAGGAACGCTCTGCGGCGAGGTGGAGGAACGCTCTGCGGCGAGGTGGAGGAACGCTCTGCGGCGAGGTGGAGGAACGCTCTGCGGCGAGGTGGAGGAACGCTCTGCGGCGAGGTGGAAGAACGCTCTGCGGCGAGGTGGAGGAACGCTCTGCGGCGAGGTGGAGGAACGCTCTGCGGCGAGGTGGAGGAACGCTCTGCGGCGAGGTGGAGGAACGCTCTGCGGCGAGGTGGAGGAACGCTCTGCGGCGAGGTGGAGGAACGCTCTGCGGCGAGGTGGAGGAACGCTCTGCGGCGAGGTGGAGGAACGCTCTGCGGCGAGGTGGAGGAACGCTCTGCGGCGAGGTGGAGGAACGCTCTGCGGCGAGGTGGAGGAACGCTCTGCGGCGAGGTGGAGGAACGCTCTGCGGCGAGGTGGAGGAACGCTCTGCGGCGAGGTGGAGGAACGCTCTGCGGCGAGGTGGAGGAACGCTCTGCGGCGAGGTGGAGGAACGCTCTGCGGCGAGGTGGAGGAACGCTCTGCGGCGAGGTGGAGGAACGCTCTGCGGCGAGGTGGAGGAACGCTCTGCGGCGAGGTGGAGGAACGCTCTGCGGCGAGGTGGAGGAACGCTCTGCGGCGAGGTGGAGGAACGCTCTGCGGCGAGGTGGAGGAACGCTCTGCGGCGAGGTGGAGGAACGCTCTGCGGCGAGGTGGAGGAACGCTCTGCGGCGAGGTGGAGGAACGCTCTGCCCCATCCCTCTGCTGCCAGCGAGTGAGACATCCCTGGTTACAGCCAGGAGCCGACATCATGTACAGAGCTGAGGATTTGTTACAATGACATCCACAGCACAGAATCAACGTTCTTCCGGGCAGTGGCCCCTCTGGTTGGCGCTTATCGGGGGCTGCAGCATTATGGGGGGGGGGGGGGGGGAGGCGGATAATAAGGGGACCAGGTGGTGTCTGCACTTATCTCCACACCGCGGTCTGAAGTGGCTGATAACAGAGAGCAATGGATGAAGCACAGGGGCTGCCGGCAGGTGGCACGCCCCTTTAAATGGTCACCGCCTACATGTGTGATCAATGTAAGGGGCAGCAGCAGCCACATCCCTGACTCATGTGGCAGCAATGGATGATGCTCCATTGTTTGCAGGTATCAGCCGCTCTGTGATGCTGGAGCCCCGGTATTAACCCATGTGTGTCCAGTTATACAGTGTGTGGGGGGAGGAGGCAACCCAGTGTGAAATGTGTGATATCAGCTGGGGGGGCTCCGACAGCAGGAATCACAGGAGGATTATGTGTAACAACAGGGCCCCGAACACAGAGACTGCAGAAGAGGCAGATAATACAAGTATTAGGCTCCGATCTCTACATACTGGTGACGTATGCATGTACTGATGGTGTCTCCGGTGACGTATGCATGTACTGATGGTGGCTCTGGTGACGTATGCATGTACTGATGGTGGCTCTGGTGACGTTTGCATGTACTGATGGTGGCTCTGGTGACGTTTGCATGCACTGATGGTGGCTCCGGTGACGTATTCATGCACTGATGGTGTTACCGGTGTCGCATTCATGCACTCATGGTGTTACCGGTGTCGCATTCATGCACTCATGGTGGTTCCGGTGTCGTATTCATGCACTCATGGTGGTTCCGGTGTCGTATTCATGCACTCATGGTGGTTCCGGTGTCGTACTCATGCACTGATGGTGGTTCTGATGTCGCATTCATGCACTGATGGTGGTTCCAGTGACGCATTCATGCACTGATGGTGGTTCCAGTGACGTATTCATGCACTGATGGTGGTTCCGGTGACGTATTCATTCACAGATGCATGAATGCGTTATATGAAGTCGTATTCATGCACTGATGGTGGTTCTGATGTCGTATTCATGCACTGATGGTGGTTCTTGTGTCGTATTCATGCACTGATGGTGGTTCTGGTGTCGTATTCATGCACTGATGGTGGTTCTGGTGTCGCATTCATGCACTGATGGTGGTTCTGGTGTCGCATTCATGCACTGATGGTGGTTCTGGTGTCGCATTCATGCACTGATGGTGGTTCTGGTGACGTATTCATGCACTGATGGTGGTACCGGTGTCGAAATTCATGCACTGATGGTGGTTCCGGTGTCGTACTCATGCACCGATGGTGGTTCTGGTGACGTACTCATGCACTGATGGTGGTTCCAGTGTCGCATTCATGCACTGATGGTGGTTCTGGTGTCGCATTCATGCACTGATGGTGGTTCTGGTGTCGCATTAGTGCACTGATGGTGGTTCCGGTGTCGTACTCATGCACTGATGGTGGTTCTGGTGACGTATTCATGCACTGATGGTGGTTCTGGTGTCGTATTCATGCACTGATGGTGGTTCTGGTGTCGTATTCATGCACTGATGGTGGTTCCGGTGACGTATTCATTCACGGATGGTGGTTCCGGTGTCGTATTCATGCACTGATGGTGGTTCTGATGTCGTATTCATGCACTGATGGTGGTTCTGGTGTCGTATTCATGCACTGATGGTGGTTCCAGTGACGTATTCATGCACTGATGGTGGTTCCGGTGACGTATTCATTCACAGATGGTGGTTCCGGTGTCGTATTCATGCACTGATGGTGGTTCTGATGTCGTATTCATGCACTGATGGTGGTTCTGGTGTCGTATTCATGCACTGATGGTGGTTCCAGTGACGTATTCATGCACTGATGGTGGTTCCGGTGACGTATTCATTCACAGATGGTGGTTCCGGTGTCGTATTCATGCACTGATGGTGGTTCTGATGTCGTATTCATGCACTGATGGTGGTTCTGGTGTCGCATTCATGCACTGATTGTGGTTCCGGTGTCGTACTCATGCACCGATGGTGGTTCCGGTGTCGTATTCATGTACTGACGATGGTTCTGGTGACGTATTCATGTACTGATGATAGTATATGTACATGAATACGTCTCCAGAACCACCATCAGTATTTAGAGATCAGAGCATCATACGTGTATAATATATAGAGCGCCGAGTGCAATACGTGTATTATCTGACCCGTCCACGGTCTCTGTGTGTGGTGCACCTGTTGTTACAGATAATTCTCTTGTGATTCCTGCTGTTAGAGCGCCCCCCCCCCGAAAGAACACATTTCACACTTGGTTGCCTCCTCTACAAACACAGGCTAATATCAGATCTCCAGCACCACTGTACAATACAGCCGGCATCTTAAACCCCAGTAGCCGATTACCCCGGAGCGACCCCCGATGCATTATATCTGTATTATACACCGGCACTGAGCAATGTGGAGACTCCCAACTGCTGCAAACTGCAGATAACGGGCCGGAGTGTAATATGGCACAACACAGCACACAGCAGCAAACCGTGGCACACCTTAGACCTAGGCGCAGTGCGGCAGACCTTACACCTCAGCGCAGCACAGAGCGGCAGACCTTACACCTCAGCGCAGCACACCTTACACCTCAGCGCAGCACAGAGCGGCAGACCTCGGCGCAGCACAGCACACCTCGGCACAGAGCAGAAGACCTCAGCGCAGAACAGAGCGGCACACCTTACACCTCAGCGCAGCACAGAGCGGCAGACCTTACACCTCAGCGCAGCACAGAGCGGCAGACCTTACACCTCAGCGCAGCACAGAGCGGCAGACCTTACACCTCAGCGCAGCACAGAGCGGCAGACCTTACACCTCAGCGCAGCACAGAGCGGCAGACCTTACACCTCAGCGCAGCACAGAGCGGCAGACCTTACACCTCAGCGCAGCACAGCACACCTCGGCACAGAGCAGAAGACCTCAGCGCAGAACAGAGCGGCAGACCTTACACCTCAGCGCAGCACACCTTACACCTCAGCGCAGCACAGAGCGGCAGACCTTACACCTCAGCGCAGCACAGAGCGGCAGACCTTACACCTCAGCGCAGCACAGAGCGGCAGACCTTACACCTCAGCGCAGCACAGAGCGGCAGACCTTACACCTCAGCGCAGCACAGAGCGGCAGACCTTACACCTCAGCGCAGCACAGAGCGGCAGACCTTACACCTCAGCGCAGAACAGAGCGGCAGACCTTACACCTCAGCGCAGCACACCTTACACCTCAGCGCAGCACAGAGCGGCAGACCTTACACCTCAGCGCAGCACAGAGCGGCAGACCTTACACCTCAGCGCAGCACAGAGCGGCAGACCTTACACCTCAGCGCAGCACAGAGCGGCAGACCTTACACCTCAGCGCAGCACAGAGCGGCAGACCTTACACCTCAGCGCAGCACAGAGCGGCAGACCTTACACCTCAGCGCAGCACAGAGCGGCAGACCTTACACCTCAGCACAGCACAGCACACCTCGGCACAGAGCAGAAGACCTCAGCGCAGAACAGAGCGGCAGACCTTACACCTCAGCGCAGCACACCTTACACCTCAGCGCAGCACAGAGCGGCAGACCTTACACCTCAGCGCAGCACAGAGCGGCAGACCTTACACCTCAGCGCAGCACAGAGCGGCAGACCTTACACCTCAGCGCAGCACAGAGCGGCAGACCTTACACCTCAGCGCAGCACAGAGCGGCAGACCTTACACCTCAGCGCAGCACAGAGCGGCAGACCTTACACCTCAGCGCAGCACAGAGCGGCAGACCTTACACCTCAGCGCAGCACAGAGCGGCAGATCTTACACCTCAGCGCAGCACAGAGCGGCAGACCTTACACCTCAGCGCAGCACAGAGCGGCAGACCTTACACCTCAGCGCAGCACAGAGCGGCAGACCTTACACCTCAGCGCAGCACAGAGCGGCAGACCTTACACCTCAGCGCAGCACAGAGCGGCAGACCTTACACCTCAGCGCAGCACAGAGCGGCAGACCTTACACCTCAGCACAGCACACCTTACACCTCAGCGCAGCACAGAGCGGCAGACCTTACACCTCAGCGCAGCACAGAGCGGCAGACCTTACACCTCAGCGCAGCACAGAGCGGCAGACCTTACACCTCAGCACAGCACACCTTACACCTCAGCGCAGCACAGAGCGGCAGACCTTACACCTCAGCGCAGCACAGAGCGGCAGACCTTACACCTCAGCACAGCACACCTTACACCTCAGCGCAGCACAGAGCGGCAGACCTTACACCTCAGCGCAGCACACCTTACACCTCAGCGCAGCACAGAGCGGCAGACCTTACACCTCAGCGCAGCACAGAGCGGCAGACCTTACACCTCAGCACAGCACAGAGTGGCAGTCCTTACACCTCAGCACAGCAGACCTCGGCACAGAGCGGCAGACCTTACACCTCGGCGCAGCACAGCAGACCTCGGCGCAGCACAGCAGACCTCGGCGCAGCACAGCAGACCTCGGCGCAGCACAGCAGACCTCGGCGCAGCACAGCAGACCTCGGCGCAGCACAGCAGACCTCGGCGCAGCACAGCAGACCTCGGCGCAGCACAGCAGACCTCGGCGCCCCGGGCCGATGCGTTACACGAGATAATTCTGGCTCTGTACATGTGATGGGCGTGCTCGCTGGTCATATAACGGATTATTGGGGGCTCTGACCCCTCTACACGGTATAAATCCGCACAGAGAGGCCTCTATGGTTTGGGAGATTCCCTGCTCCTCCACCAGGGGGCGCTGTGCAGAGGTCACATATATGAGGGCAGCCTGGACATAATACTGCAGGGTGTGGTCATACCAGGCGCCGCCACTAGAGGGCAGAGGCTTGCGCCCCACAAGAGGGCAAACACCACACAGCGGTTCGATTACTGCACCCGGCGCCAAACACGGGAACCATCCGCTGTTCCGCTCCGGGTCCCCCATGTCGTCCTGCGCCGCCGCCCCGCTCACCTGTGGCCGCAGCTCGGACACCGCGGTCCCTCCAGTCCCGGCTCCCGTTCTACACAGGAGCCGCAGCCATGATGGGGGGCGGAGCTCACCGAAGAGACGTGCTAGGCGTGACGTGGGGGGGGAACTGCGCAGGCGAGGACACGCCTACACATGGCAACATCTGACCAATCGCACTCATCAGTAAACAAGATGGGTGTGGTCAGCACGCGGAGCTACTTATAAAGCAGAGGCGGGGCTTAGCTCTAGAGTGAGGCTTGACACGCGGAAACGATGCTCTCTAACAGGAGGTGGGCGGGGCGGTGACGTCACTGCAGCTGGGCGGGGCTGTTAAAGGGACACCGCGTCCTCTGACTCCGAGTCACCTCTGGCTGTCAGTCATGTCGTGTTCTGCAGGTGACCTGAGCTGGGGGCTGGGCTGGGGGCTGGGCTGGGGGCTGGGCTGGGGGCTGAGCTGAGGGCTGAGCTGGGGGCTGAGCTGGGGGCTGAGCTGGGAGCTGGGAGCTGGGGGCTGGGCGGGGCTGGGCTGGGGGCGCTCACAGTCTTTCCCTTATGCTTTACACTGCAGTCACTGCTCTATTTGGGACTCACGTTGATGAATGGCTTTAGCTCAGTTGCAGTTGTCAGCAGGTGACCAACCCCTTCTTGCTTTACACTGCAGCTTTCACGAGGCTGACATTTTTTCTTTTCTGTTTTTTTATAGGTTTAACAACCAAAAATAATCATCTCGATAATAACTCACTGCCGCGAGGAGCCTGATGTGACGACACTGAACAACAGCTACAAAAACTATCAAACCGACACAAATCTGGGCATCACAGTGGGCACCGAAGGGCGTTGCAGAAAGGGTTAAATGACTTTGTGCCACTGATCTCACACTGCAGACATATAGAACAGGGCGCCCACATCAAACCCAGGACCCTCCAGCCCGGCCCAAATGGGTTCTGGGCACCAGAACTGGCATCAGAGTGGGCAAACAGCTAATTTTCACAGCTTTGAATAAGGAACTGATGTTTTTAAGGGGTTAAATGACCTTGGTCCACTGATCTCACACTAAGAGTGCATACATAGTGATGGCCCGCATCAATCCCAGTGTCAGGAAATTGGAAGAAGTTCTGATTACTTCAATTACACATACAGAGCTCTCAGCTGCAGTTTCCTCTGCCTGCCAGCACAGGCTGGAATTCTAAGCCACTTTTCCTCCCTCCCCCCTGCTATACAGCTGTAATGTGAGACCAGCGTGCTAACACTGAGGAATTTTTATGGCTTTGAGCTGGGAAAGCCAGTGTTCTCCCTAAACCCTTCATCCCCCCTCCTGCCTGATTCCAGCTATATCTGGTACAGCAACTTTCAAACCGCATGGGACTCCTTTGTTCTTGAAAAGTTATGTAAAATTACACCGATCAGGAATAGAGATATTAAGGTTACATATTCCGAATGTCCACCGAGAACTCTATAACACTGAAATCGCTAGGATCTAAACCCAATGAAATGCAAGGAACTCGTTTCTCCGTAAGCGGGTCATATGTCTACGCCATGTTTATACTTAAAAGAATCTGTTATGGACCTGGTGGTTAGGAGCACCCGAAGTGACCTGATGGTTAAAACAGAAAACCTGGGACAAGCTCTGAGGAGGTGGTAACTCTACTGACCGCAATCCCTAATCCTATCACACACACTAGAAATAGCCATGGAGCGTACCTAACTCTCCCTAGACGCCTCTTCACAGCCTAAGAGCTAACTACCCCTAAAGATAGAAATAGCAGCCTACCTTGCCTCAGAGAAATTCCCCAAAGTAAAGGTAGCCCCCCACAAATATTAACTGTGAGTTAAGAGGGAAGTGACAAACACAGGAATGAAACAGATTTTAGCAAAGGAGGCCGAATCTTCACTAGATAGACAGAGGATAGGAAAGGGAACTATGCGGTCAGTATAAAAAACTACAAAAAACACGCAGAGTGTGCAAAAAGACCTCCACACCGACTCACGGTGTGGAGGTGCAGCTCTGCACCCCCAGAGCTTCCAGCTAGCAAGGAAATATCATAATAGCAGGCTGGACTGAAACATAGCATGTACTGAAAAATATATTCAAAAAACTGATGAACAGCAAATGACTAGCAAGGACTTAGCTTCTGCCGGAGTAGACAGGTCATCTGAGAAATCCAAGAGAGATCTGAACCAGTACTGAGACATTGACAGCTGGCATGAACTAACGACCTGGGCAGAGTTAAACAGGGAAGCCAGCAGCAGCAATAAACGAGGGCAGCTGAGAAAGCCAACCTCAAAGATCAGCAGTTCCACTCAAAGCCACCAGAGGGTGTCCAAGGACAGAACTCACCAAAGTACCATTCACGACCACAGGAGGGAGCCCGAGAACGGAATTCACAACAGTACCCCCCCCCCTTGAGGAGGGGTCACCGAACCCTCACCAGAGCCCCCAGGCCGATCAGGACGAGCCAAATGAAAGGCACGAACCAAATCGGCAGCATGGACATCGGAGGCAACAACCCAGGAATTATCCTCCTGACCATAGCCCTTCCACTTAACCAGGTACTGAAGCCTCCGTCTCGAAATACGAGAATCCAAAATCTTCTCCACCACATACTCCAACTCCCCCTCAACCAACACAGGAGCAGGAGGATCAACGGAATGAACCATAGGCGCCACATATCTCCGCAACAACGACCTATGGAACACATTATGGATGGCAAAAGAAGCTGGAAGGGCCAAACGAAACGACACAGGATTGATAATTTCAGAAATCTTATAAGGACCAATGAAACGAGGCTTGAACTTAGGAGAAGAAACCTTCATAGGAACATAACGAGAAGACAACCAAACCAAATCCCCAACACGAAGTCGGGGACCAACAAAGCGACGGCGGTTAGCAAAACGTTGCGCCTTCTCCTGATACAACGTCAAATTGTCCACTACGTGAGTCCAAATTTGTTGCAACCTGTCCACCACAGAATCCACACCAGGACAGTCAGAAGGCTCAACCTGACCTGAAGAAAAACGAGGATGAAAACCAGAATTACAAAAAAAAGGCGAAACCAAAGTAGCAGAACTAGCCCGATTATTAAGGGCGAACTCGGCCAATGGCAAGAAGGTCACCCAATCATCCTGATCAGCAGAAACAAAGCATCTCAGATAGGTTTCCAAGGTCTGATTGGTTCGTTCGGTTTGGCCATTTGTCTGAGGATGGAAAGCCGAAGAAAAAGACAAATCAATGCCCATCTTAGCACAAAAGGACCGCCAAAACCTAGAAACAAACTGGGAACCTCTGTCCGACACAATGTTCTCCGGAATGCCATGCAAACGAACCACATGCTAAAAAAATAATGGAACCAAATCAGAGGAGGAAGGCACAAAAGAACGCACATCCCGTGACAAGGAAGGCCACCAAAAGGACCTGGCAACCAAATCTCTGGTACCAAAATCCCAGGATGACCAGCCAACACCGAACAATGAACCTCAGAAATAACCCTACTAGTCCATCTATCAGGGACAAACAGTTTCTCCACTGGGCAGCGGTCAGGTCTATCAGCCTGAAACTCCTGCAGCACCCGCCGCAAATCAGGGGAGATGGCAGACAGAATCACCCCCTCTTTAAGAATACCAACCGGCTCAGAGACTCCCGGAGAATCAGGCAAAAAACTCCTAGAAAGGGCATCAGCCTTCACATTCTTAGATCCCGGAAGGTATGAGACCACAAAATCGAAACGGGAGAAAAACAGGGACCATCGAGCCTGTCTAGGATTCAACCGCTTGGCGGACTCGAGGTAAGTCAGATTCTTATGTTCAGTCAGGAACACCACGCGATGTTTGGCTCCCTCAAGCCAATGTCGCCACTCCTCAAATACCCACTTCATAGCCAACAACTCCCGATTGCTGACATCATAATTACGCTCAGCAGGCGAAAACTTTCTAGAAAAGAAAGCACACGGCTTCATCAAGGAGCCATCAGAACTTCTCTGAGACAAAACAGCCCCTGCCCCAATCTCAGAAGCATCAACCTCGACCTGAAAAGGGAGCAAAACATCTGGCTGACGCAACACAGGGGCCGAAGTAAAACGACGTTTAAGCTCCTGAAAGGCCTCAACGGCCGCAGGGGACCAGTTCACCACATCAGCGCCTTTCTTCGTCAAATCAGTCAAAGGCCTAACCACACTAGAAAAATTAGTGATGAAGCGACGGTAAAAATTAGCGAAGCCCAGGAATTTCTGAAGGCTCTTCACAGATGTAGGTTGAGTCCAATCATAAATGGCCTGAACTTTAACAGGATCCATCTCGGTTTTTGAAGGGGAAAAAATGAAGCCCAAAAAGGAAACCTTCTGAACTCCAAAGAGACACTTAGATCCCTTCACAAACAATGCATTAGCACGAAGGACCTGGAACACCATCCTGACCTGCCTTACATGAGACTCCCAATCATCTGAAAAGACCAAAATATCATCCAAATATACGATCATGAACCTATCCAAATACTTCCGGAAGATGTCATGCATAAAGGACTGAAACACAGATGGAGCATTAGAAAGCCCGAATGGCATCACCAGGTACTCAAAATGGCCCTCGGGCGTATTAAATGCTGTTTTCCATTCATCGCCCTGTTTAATACGCACAAGATTATACGCCCCTCGAAGGTCAATCTTGGTAAACCAACTAGCCCCCTTAATCCGAGCAAACAAATCAGACAGTAGCGGCAAAGGGTACTGAAATTTGATCGTGATTTTATTGAGAAGGCGATAATCTATACAGGGTCTCAGAGAACCATCCTTCTTGGCCACAAAAAAGAACCCTGCTCCCAACGGCGATGAAGACGGGCGAATATGCCCTTTCTCCAAGGACTCCTTTACATAACTCTGCATAGCGGCATGTTCTGGCACAGATAAATTGAACAGTCGGCCCTTAGGGAACTTACTACCAGGAATCAAATTAATAGCACAATCACAATCCCTATGAGGAGGTAGGACACTGGACTTGGGCTCATCAAATATATCCTGGTAATCCAACAAAAACTCAGGGACTTCAGAAGGAGTGGAAGAAGAAATTGACATCAAAGGAACATCACCATGTATCCCTTGACAACCCCAACTAGACACTGACATTGATTTCCAATCCAGCACTGGATTATGAACCTGTAACCATGGCAAACCCAACACGACCACATCATGCAAATTATGCAACACCAAAAAGCGAATATCTTCCTGATGTGCTGGAGCCATGCACATGGTCAGCTGAGTCCAGTACTGAGGCTTATTCTTGGCCAATGGCGTAGCATCAATCCCCCTTAAGGGAATAGGAATCTGCAAAGGCTCCAAGAAAAAACCACAGCGTCTGGCAAACTCCAAGTCCATCAAGTTCAGGGCAGCGCCTGAATCCACAAATGCCATAACAGAGTAGGACGACAATGAGCAAATCAGAGTAACAGATAAGAGAAATTTAGGCTGCAAAGTACTAATGGTGACAGACCTAGCGAACCTCCTAGTGCGCTTAGGGCAATCAGAGATAGCATGAGTGGAGTCACCACAGTAAAAACACAGCCCATTCTGACGTCTGTGTTCTTGCCGTTCAGCTCTGGTCAAAGTCCTATCACATTGCATAGGCTCAGGCCTCTGCTCAGAGGACACCGCCAAATGGTGCACAACTTTACGCTCGCGCAAACGCCGATCAATCTGAATGGCCAAAGACATTGACTCATTCAGACCAGCAGGCGTGGGGAACCCCACCATAACATCCTTAACCCCATCCCGACCTTTGACGCATACGCTGCGTCATGAAAGTCGGTGCCTTCCCGACCTGTGACGCAGCGTATGCATCATGGAAAGATCGCGCTCCTGCAGATCGGGTGAAAGGGTTAACTCCAATTTCACCCGATCTGCAGGAACAGGGGGAGTGGTGTTTCAGCCCAGGGGGGGTGGCTTCACCCCCTCGTGGCTACGATCGCTCTGATTGGCTGTTGAAAGTGAAACTGCCAATCAGAGCGATTTGTAATATTTCACCCAAAAAAACGGTGAAATATTACAATCCAGCCATGGCCGATGCTGCAATATCATCGGCCATGGCTGGAAAACCTAATCTGCCTCCCCCCCACCCCACCGATCGCCCCCCCCCCAGTGCTCCGTTACGTGGCCGCCCCCCTAATTCGTCCTGTCCGCTCCTCCGTCCTCCTGTCCGCTCCCCCCGTGCTCCGGTGCCCCCTCCCTGTGCTCCGGTCCCCCCCCCCGTGATCCGATCACCCCCCCTTCATACTTACCGGGCCTCCCGGTGTCCGTCCGGCTTCTCCATGGGCGCCGCCATCATCCAATATGGCGGGCGCATGCGCACTGCGCCCGCCGAATCTGCCAGCTGGCAGATTTGTTTCAGATGTATTTTGATCACTGCGATATAGCCTATCACAGTGATCAAAATAAAAAAAATAGTAAATGACCCCCCTTTATCACCCCCATAGGGACAATAATAAACATAAATAAAATATATATATATTTTTTTTTTTCTGCTAGGGTTAGGGTTAGAACTAGGGGTAGGGGTAGGGTTAGGGGTAGGGTTAGGGCATGTGCACACAGTGCGGATTTGGCTGCGAATCCGCAGCGGATCGGCCGCGGATCCGCAGCGGATTGGCCGCGGATCCGCAGCGGATTGGCCGCTGCGAATTTGTAGCAGTTTTCCATCAGGTTTACAGTACCATGTACACCTATGGAAAACCAAATCCACTGTGCCCATGGTGCGGAAAATACCGTGCGGAAACGCTGTGTATTTTCCGCAGCATGTCAATTTTGTGCGGATTCCGCAGCGTTTTACACCTGTTCCTCAATAGGAATCCGCAGGTGAAATCCGCACAAAAAAACACTGGAAATCCGCTGTAAATCCGTAGGTAAAACGCAGTGCCTTTTACCTGCGGATTTTTCAAAAATGGTGCGGAAAAATCTCACACGAATCCGCAAAGTGGGCACATAGCCTTAGCGTTAGGGTTGGAATTAGAGTTAAGGTACCGTCTCACAGTGGCACTTTGATCGCTACGACGGTACGATCCGTGACGTTCCAGCGATATCCATACGATATCGCTGTGTCTGACACGCAGCAGCGATCAGGGACCCTGCTGAGAATCGTACGTCGTAGCAGATCATTTGGAACTTTCTTTCGTCGCTGGATCTCCCGCTGTCATCGCTGGATCGTTGTGTGTGACAGCTATCCAGTGATGTGTTCACTTGTAACCAGGGTAAACATCGGGTTACTAAGCGCAGGGCCGCGCTTAGTAACCCGATGTTTACCCTGGTTACCCGGGACCTTGGCATCGTTGGTCGCTGGAGAGCGGTCTGTGTGACAGCTCCCCAGCGACCACACAATGACTTTCCAACGATCACGGCCAGGTCGTATCGCTGGTCGTGATCGTTGGTAAATCGTTTTGTGAGACGGTACCCTTAGGGTTGGAATTAGGGCTAGGGTTGGAAATAGGGTTAAGATTAGGCTTGTGGTTAGGGTTAAGGATAGGGTTAGGGTTGTGTTGGGGTTACAGTTGTGGGTAGGGTTGGGATTAGGGTTAGGATTAGGGTTGGATTTAGGGTTACGGGTGTGTTGGGGTTAGGGTTGTGGTTAGGGGTGTGTTGGGGTTAGGGTTGTGATTAGGGTTATGGCTACAGTTGGGATTAGGGTTAGGGGTGTGTTGGGGTTAGTGTTGAAGTTAGAATTGAGGGGTTTCCACTGTTTAGGCACATCAGGGGTCTCCAAACGCAACATGGCGCCACCATTGATTCCAGCCAATCTTGCGTTCAAAAAGTCAAATGGTGCGCCCTCCCTTCCAAGCCCCGACGTGCGCCCAAACAGTGGTTTACCCCCACATATGGGATACCAGCGTACTCAGGACAAACTGGGCAACAACTATTGGGGTCCAATTTCTCCTGTTACCCTTGCAAAAATAAAAAATTACTTGCTAAAACATAATTTTGAGGAAAGAACAATTATTTTTTATTTTCACGGCTCTACGTTATAAACTTATGTGAAACACTTGGGGGTTGAAAGTGCTCACCACACATCTAGATAAGATCCTTTTGGGGTCTAGTTTCCAAAATGGGGTCACTTGTGGGGTGTTTCTACTGTTTAGGCACATCAGGGGCTCTGCAAATGCAACGTGACGCCCGCAGACCATTCCATCAAAGTCTGCATTTCAAATGTCACTACTTCCCTTCCGAGCCCTGACGTGCGCCCAAACAGTGGTTTACCCCCACATATGAGGTATCAGCGTACTCACAACAAACTGGGCAACAAATATTGGGTTCCAATTTCTCCTGTTACCCTTGTGAAAATAAACAATTGCTTGCTAAAACATCTTTTTTGAGGAAAGAAAAATTATTTTTTATTTTCACGGCTCTGCGTTGTAAACTTCTGTGAAGCACTTGGGGGTTGAACGTGCTCACCACACATCTAGATAAGTTCCTTGGGGGGTCTAGTTTCCAAAATGGGGTCACTTGTGGGGGGTTTCTACTGTTTAGGCACATCAGGGGCTCTGCAAACGTAACATGATTCCCACAGACCATTCCATCAAAGTTTGCATTCCAAATCGTCACTACTTCCCTTCCGAGCCCCGCCATGTGCCCAAACAGTGGTTTACCCCCACATATGGGGTATCAGCGTACTCAGGAGAAACTGGACAACAACTTTTGGGGTCAAATTTTTCCTGTTACCCTTGGGAAAATTAAAAAATTCTGGGCTAAAAAAATATTTTTAAGGAAAGAAAACACATTTTTTATTTTCACGGCTCTGCGTTATAAACTTCTGTGAAGCACTTGGGGGTTCAAAGTGCTCACCACACATCTAGATAAGTTCCCTTGGGGGTCTAGTTTCCAAAGTGGGGTCAATTGTGGGGAGTTCCTACTGTTTAGGCACATCAGGGGCTCTGCAAACGCAACGTGACACCCGCAGAGCATTCCATTAAAGTCTGCATTTCAAAACGTCACTACTTCCCTTCCGCTCCCCGACGTGTGCCAAAACAGTGGTTTACCCCCACATATGCGGTATCAGCGTACTCAGGAGAAACTGCACAACAACTTTTGGGGTCCAATTTCTCCTGTTACCCTTGGGAAAATAAAAAATTGTGGGTTAAAAAATCATTTTTGAGGAAAGAAAAATAATTTTTTTATTTTCATGGCTCTGCGTTATAAACGTCTGTGAAGCACTTGAGGGTGCTCGCCACACATCTAGATTAGTTCCTTGGGGGGTCTAGGTTCCAAAATGGGTTCACTTGTGCGGGAGCTCCAATGTTTAGGCACACAGGGGCTCTCCAAACGCGACATGGTGTCCGCTAATGATTGAAGCTAATTTTCCATTCAAAAAGCCAAATGGCGTGCCTTCCCTTCCGAGCCCTGCCGTGCGCCCAAACAGTGGTTTACCCCCACATATGGGGTATCATCGTACTCAGGACAAACTGGACAACAAGAATTGGGGTCCAATTTCTCCTATTATCCTTGGGAAAATAAAAAAAACTCCGGGCTAAAAATCATTTTTGAGGAAAGAAAAATATTTTTTTATTTTCATGGCTCTGCGTTATAAACTTCTGTGAAGCACCTGGGGGTTTTAAGTGCTCACTATACATCTAGATTAGTTCCTTGGGGGGTCTAGTTTCCAAAATGGGGTCACTTGTAGGGGAACTCCAATGTTTAGGCACACAGGGGCTCTCCAAACGCGACATGGTGTCCGCTAACGATTGGAGCTATGTCATGATTCTCAATGGCGAGAGAACATAGCCCAGCATATATGAGAACTAGCTCTTGGAAGATGGAAACTATACTGACCATGAACTAAACCTGCCGCACAACTAGAAGTGGCCGGGTAGCATGCCTACGTTTTTTATCCCTAGATGCCCAGCGCCAGCCGGAGAACTACCTAATCCTAGCAGAGGAAAAGACAGTCCTGGCTCACCTCTAGAGAAATTTTCCCAAAAGGCAGACAGAGGCCCCCACATATATTGGCGGTGATTTTAGATGAAATGACAAACGTAGTATGAAAATAGGTTTAGCAAAATCGAGGTCCGCTTACTAGATAGAATGAAGACAGAAAGGGCACTTTCATGGTCAGCAGAAAACCCTATCAAAACACCATCCAGAAATTACTTTAAGACTCTAGCATTAACTCATAACACCAGAGTGGCAATTTCCGCTCACAAGAGCTTTCCAGACACAGTAACGAAACAGCAGCTGTGAACAGGAACAAAATGCAAAAACACACAAGGACAAAAGTCCAACTTAGCTAGGAGTTGTCTAGTAGCAGGAACATGCACAGAAGGCTTCTGATTACATTGTTGACCGGCATGAAACTGACAGAGGAGCAAGGTTATATAGCGACTCCCACATCCTGATAGGAGCAGGTGAACAGAGGGGATGATGCACACAAGTACAATTCCACAAGTGGCCACCGGGGGAGCCCAGAATCCAATTTCACAACAGTACCCCCCCCTCAAGGAGGGGGCACCGAACCCTCACCAGAACAACCAGGGCGATCAGGATGAGCCCTATGAAAGGCACGGACAAGATCGGAGGCATGAACATCAGAGGCAGTGACCCAAGAATTATCCTCCTGACCGTATCCCTTCCATTTGACCAGATACTGGAGTTTCCGTCTGGAAACACGAGAGTCTAAGATCTTTTCCACAACGTACTCCAACTCACCCTCAACCAACACCGGAGCAGGAGGCTCAACGGAAGGCACAGCCGGTACCTCATACCTGCGCAACAATGACCGATGAAAAACATTATGAATCGAAAAGGATGCAGGGAGGTCCAAACGGAAGGACACAGGGTTAAGAATCTCCAATATCTTGTACGGGCCGATGAACCGAGGCTTAAACTTAGGAGAAGAAACCCTCATAGGGACAAAACGAGAAGACAACCACACCAAGTCCCCAACACAAAGCCGAGGACCAACACGACGACGGCGGTTGGCAAAAAGCTGAGTCTTCTCCTGGGACAACTTCAAATTGTCCACCACCTGCCCCCAAATCTGATGCAACCTCTCCACCACAGCATCCACTCCAGGACAATCCGAAGATTCCACTTGACCGGAGGAAAATCGAGGATGAAACCCCGAATTACAGAAAAACGGGGACACCAAGGTGGCAGAGCTGGCCCGATTATTGAGGGCGAACTCCGCCAAAGGCAAAAAAGCAACCCAATCATCCTGATCCGCAGACACAAAACACCTCAAATATGTCTCCAAGGTCTGATTAGTCCGCTCGGTCTGGCCATTAGTCTGAGGATGGAAAGCAGACGAAAAATACAAATCTATGCCCATCCTAGCACAGAATGCCCGCCAAAATCTAGACACGAATTGGGTCCCTCTGTCAGAAACGATATTCTCCGGAATACCATGCAAACGAACAACATTTTGAAAAAACAGAGGAACCAACTCGGAAGAAGAAGGCAACTTAGGCAAGGGAACCAGATGGACCATCTTAGAGAAACGGTCACACACCACCCAGATGACAGACATCTTCTGAGAAACAGGCAGATCCGAAATAAAATCCATCGAGATGTGTGTCCAAGGCCTCTTCGGGATAGGCAAGGGTAACAACAATCCACTAGCCCGAGAACAACAAGGCTTGGCCCGAGCACAAACGTCACAAGACTGCACAAAGCCTCGCACATCTCGTGACAGGGAAGGCCACCAGAAGGACCTTGCCACCAAATCCCTGGTACCAAAGATTCCAGGATGACCTGCCAACGCAGAAGAATGAACCTCAGAGATGACTCTACTGGTCCAATCATCAGGAACAAACAGTCTACCAGGTGGGCAACGATCAGGTCTATCCGCCTGAAACTCCTGCAAGGCCCGCCGCAGGTCTGGAGAAACGGCAGACAATATCACTCCATCTTTAAGGATACCTGTGGGCTCAGAATTACCAGGGGAGTCAGGCTCAAAACTCCTAGAAAGGGCATCCGCCTTAACATTCTTAGAACCCGGTAGGTAAGACACCACAAAATTAAACCGAGAGAAAAACAACGACCAGCGCGCCTGTCTAGGATTCAGGCGCCTGGCAGACTCAAGGTAAATTAAATTTTTGTGGTCAGTCAATACCACCACCTGATGTCTGGCCCCCTCAAGCCAGTGACGCCACTCCTCAAAAGCCCACTTCATGGCCAAAAGCTCCCGATTCCCAATATCATAATTCCGCTCGGCGGGCGAAAATTTACGGGAAAAAAAGGCACAAGGTCTCATCACGGAGCAGTCGGAACTTCTCTGCGACAACACCGCCCCAGCTCCGATTTCAGAAGCGTCGACCTCAACCTGAAAAGGAAGAGCAACATCAGGCTGACGCAACACTGGGGCGGAAGAAAAGCGGCGCTTGAGCTCCCGAAAGGCCTCCACAGCATCAGGGGACCAATCAGCAACATCAGCACCCTTCTTAGTCAAATCAGTCAATGGTTTTACAACATCAGAAAAACCAGCAATAAATCGACGATAAAAGTTAGCAAAGCCCAAAAATTTCTGAAGACTCTTAAGAGAAGAGGGTTGCGTCCAATCACCAATAGCCTGAACCTTGACAGGATCCATCTCGATGGAAGAGGGGGAAAAAATGTATCCCAAGAAGGAAATCTTTTGAACCCCAAAAACACACTTAGAACCCTTCACACACAAGGAATTAGACCGCAAAACCTGAAAAACCCTCCTGACCTGCTGGACATGAGAGTCCCAGTCATCCGAAAAAATCAGAATATCATCCAGATACACAATCATAAATTTATCCAAATAATCGCGGAAAATGTCATGCATAAAGGACTGGAAGACTGAAGGGGCATTAGAAAGACCAAAAGGCATCACCAAATACTCAAAATGGCCCTCGGGCGTATTAAATGCGGTTTTCCACTCATCCCCCTGCTTGATTCGCACCAAATTATACGCCCCACGGAGATCAATCTTAGAGAACCACTTGGCCCCCTTTATACGAGCAAACAAATCAGTAAGCAGTGGTAACGGATATTGATATTTAACCGTGATTTTATTCAAAAGTCGATAATCAATACATGGCCTCAAAGAGCCGTCTTTCTTAGACACAAAGAAAAAACCGGCTCCTAAGGGAGATGACGAAGGACGAATATGTCCCTTTTCCAAGGACTCCTTTATATATTCTCGCATAGCCGCGTGTTCAGGCACAGACAGATTAAATAAACGACCCTTAGGGTATTTACTACCCGGAATCAAGTCTATGGCACAATCGCACTCCCGGTGCGGAGGTAGTGAACCAACCTTGGGTTCTTCAAAAACGTCACGAAAGTCAGACAAGAATTCAGGAATCTCAGAGGGAATAGATGATGAAATGGAAACCAAAGGTACGTCCCCATGAGTTCCTTTACATCCCCAGCTTAACACAGACATAGCTCTCCAGTCGAGGACTGGGTTATGAGATTGCAGCCATGGCAATCCCAGCACCAAAACATCATGTAGATTATACAGCACCAGAAAGCGAATAACCTCCTGGTGATCCGGATTAACACGCATAGTCACTTGTGTCCAGTATTGTGGTTTATTACTAGCCAATGGGGTGGAGTCAATCCCTTTCAGAGGTATCGGAGCCTCCAATGGCTCCAAATCATACCCACAGCGTTTGGCAAAGGACCAATCCATAAGACTCAAAGCAGCGCCAGAGTCGACATAGGCGTCCGCGGTAATAGATGACAAAGAACAAATCAGGGTCACAGATAGAATAAACTTAGACTGTAAAGTGCTAATTGAAACAGACTTGTCAGGCTTCTTAGTACGCTTAAAGCATGCTGATATAACATGAGTTGAATCACCACAATAGAAGCACAACCCATTTTTTCGTCTAAAATTCTGCCGCTCGCTTCTGGACAGAATTCTATCACATTGCATATTTTCTGGCGTTTTCTCAGTAGACACCGCCAAATGGTGCACAGGTTTGCGCTCCCGCAGACGCCTATCGATCTGAATAGCCATCGTCATGGACTCATTCAGACTCGCAGGCACAGGGAACCCCACCATAACATCCTTAATGGCATCAGAGAGACCTTCTCTGAAAATCGCCGCCAGGGCGCACTCATTCCACTGAGTAAGCACAGACCATTTGCGGAATTTTTGGCAGTATATTTCAGCTTCATCTTGCCCCTGAGACAAGGACATCAAGGCCTTTTCCGCCTGAAGCTCTAAATGAGGTTCCTCATAAAGCAACCCCAAGGCCAGAAAAAACGCATCCACATTGAGCAACGCAGGATCCCCTGGTGCCAATGCAAAAGCCCAGTCCTGAGGGTCGCCCCGGAGCAAGGAAATTACAATCCTGACCTGCTGTGCAGGGTCTCCGGCAGAGCGAGACTTCAGGGACAAAAACAATTTGCAATTATTTTTAAAATTTTGAAAGTGAGATCTATTCCCCGAGAAGAATTCAGGCAAAGGAATTCTAGGCTCAGACATAGGTGCATGAACAACAAAATCTTGCAAATTTTGTACCTTTGTGGCGAGATTATTCAAACCTGTAGCTACACTCTGAAGATCCATTTGAAACAGGTGAACACAGAGCCATTCAAGGATTAGAAGGAGAGAAAGAGAGGAAGGCTGCAGCATAGGCAAACTAGCAAGAGATTCAATTAAGAGCACACTCAGAACTAGAGGAAAAAAAAAAAAAAAATTGTAGCAGACTTCTTTTTTCTCTCCTTTCTCAGCCAGTAATTTAACCCTTTTTTGGGCCGGTCAAACTGTCATGATTCTCAATGGCGAGAGAACATAGCCCAGCATATATGAGAACTAGCTCTTGGAAGATGGAAACTGTACTGACCATGAACTAAACCTGCCGCACAACTAGAAGTGGCCGGGTAGCATGCCTACGTTTTTTATCCCTAGATGCCCAGCGCCAGCCGGAGAACTACCTAATCCTAGCAGAGGAAAAGACAGTCCTGGCTCACCTCTAGAGAAATTTTCCCAAAAGGCAGACAGAGGCCCCCACATATATTGGCGGTGATTTTAGATGAAATGACAAACGTAGTATGAAAATAGGTTTAGCAAAATCGAGGTCCGCTTACTAGACAGCATGAAGACAGAAAGGGCACTTTCATGGTCAGCAGAAAACCCTATCAAAACACCATCCAGAAATTACTTTAAGACTCTAGCATTAACTCATAACACCAGAGTGGCAATTTCCGCTCACAAGAGCTTTCCAGACACAGTAACGAAACAGCAGCTGTGAACAGGAACAAAATGCAAAAACACACAAGGACAAAAGTCCAACTTAGCTAGGAGTTGTCTAGTAGCAGGAACATGCACAGAAGGCTTCTGATTACATTGTTGACCGGCATGAAACTGACAGAGGAGCAAGGTTATATAGCGACTCCCACATCCTGATAGGAGCAGGTGAACAGAGGGGATGATGCACACAAGTACAATTCCACAAGTGGCCACCGGGGGAGCCCAGAATCCAATTTCACAACAGAGCTAATTTTCCATTCAAAAAGTCAAATGGCGCGCCTTCCCTTCCAAGCCTTGCCATGCACCCAAACAGTGGTTTACCCCCACATATGAGGTATCGGCGTACTCAGGAGAAATTGCCCAACAAATTTTAGGATCCATTTTATCCTGTTGCCCATGTGAAAATGAAAAAATTGAGGCTAAAAGAAATTTTGTGTGAAAAAAAAGTACTTTTTCATTTTTACGGATCAATTTGTGAAGCACCTGAGGGTTTAAAGTGCTCACTATGCATCTAGATAAGTTCCTTGGGGGGTCTAGTTTCCAAAATGGGGTCACTTGTGGGGGAGCTCTAATGTTTAGGCACACAGGGGCTCTCCAAACCTGACATGGTGTCCGCTAATGATGGAGATAATTTTTCATTCAAAAAGTCAAATGGCGCTCCTTCCCTTCCGAGCCTTACCATGTGCCCAAACAGTAGTTTACCCCCACATATGAGGTATTGGCGTACTCAGGAGAAATTGCCCAACAAATTTTAGGATCCATTTTATTCTGTTGCCCATGTGAAAATGAAAAAATTGAGGCTAAAAGAAAATTTGTGTGGAAAAAAAAGTACTTTTTCATTTTTACGGATTAATTTGTGAAGCACCTGGGGGTTTAAAGTGCTCACTATGCTTCTAGATAAGTTCCTTGGGGGGTCTAGTTTCCAAAATGGGGTCACTTGTGGGGGAGCTCCAATGTTTAGGCACACGGGGGCTCTCCAAACGCGACATGGTGTCCGCTAAAGATTGGAGCCAATTTTTCATTCAAAAAGTCAAATGGCGCTCCTTCCCTTCCGAGCCCTGCCGTGCGCCCAAACAGTGGTTTACCCCCACATATGAGGTATCAGCGTACTCAGGACAAATTGGACAACAACATTCGTGGTCCAGTTTCTCCTTTTACCCTTGGGAAAATAAAAAAATTGTTGCGAAAAGATCATTTTTGTGACTAAAAAGTTAAATGTTCATTTTTCCCCTCCTTGTTGCTTCTGCTGCCGTGAAACACCTGAAGGGTTAATAAACTTCTTGAATGTGGTTTTGAGCACCTTGAGGGGTGCAGTTTTTAGAATGGTGTCACTTTTGGGTATTTTCAGCCATATAGAACCCTCAAACTGACTTCAAATGTGAGGTGGTCCCTAAAAAAAATGGTTTTGTAAATTTTGTTGTAAAAATGAGAAATCACTGGTCAAATTTTAACCCTTATAACTTCCTAGCAAAAAAAAAATCTCTTTCCAAAATTGTGCTGATGTAAAGTAGACATGTGGGAAATGTTATTTATTAACTATTTTGTGTCACATAACTCTCTGGTTTAACAGAATAAAAATTCAAAATGTGAAAATTGCAAAATTTTCAAATTTTTCGCCAAATTTCCGTTTTTTTCACAAATAAACTCAGAAATTATCGACCTAAATTTACCACTAACATGAAGCCCAATATGTCACGAAAAAACAATCTCAGAACCGCAAGGATCCGTTGAAGCGTTCCTGAGTTATTACCTCATAAAGGGACACTGGTCAGAATTGCAAAAAATGGCAAGGTCATTAAGGCCAAAATAGGCTGGGTCATGAAGGGGTTAAGGGCTTCAGAAAGACCCTTTCTAAAAATTGCTGCCAGGGCACACTCATTCCAAGCACAGACCACTTTCTAAACTTCTGGCAATATACTTCTGCCTCATCCTGACCCTGACATAGAGTCAGCAAGATCTTTTCTGCCTGATCCACAGAATTAGGTTCGTCATAAAGCAATCCAAGCGCTAGAAAAAATGCATCCACATTAAGCAATGCAGGATTTCCTGGCTCAAGGGAGAATGCCCAGTCTTGCGGGTCACCACGCAACAAAGAAATAATAATCTTTACTTGCTGAATGGGGTCACCAGAGGAGCGGGGTTTCAGAGCAAGAAACAGTCTGCAATTATTTTTGAAATTCCAAAATTTAGATCTATCCCCAGAAAACAAATCAGGAATTGGAATTCTAGGCTCTAACATCGGATTCTGAACTACATAATCTTGAATACTCTGTACCCTAGCAGTGAGTTGATCCACACAAGAGGACAAACCTTGAATATCCATATCTACACCTGAGTCCTGAACCACCCAGAGGTTAAGGGGAAAAGAAAGACAAAACAAGCTGCAAAGAAAAAAAAAATTGACTCAGAACTTCTCTTATCCCTCTTTTGAGATGCATTAACACTTTGCGGGCCAGCTGTACTGTTATGGACCTGGTGGTTAGGAGCACCCGAAGTGACCTGATGGTTAAAACAGAAAACCTGGGACAAGCTCTGAGGAGGTGGTAACTCTACTGACCGCAATCCCTAATCCTATCACACACACTAGAAATAGCCGTGGAGCGTACCTAACTCTCCCTAGATGCCTCTTCACAGCCTAAGAGCTAACTACCCCTAAAGATAGAAATAGCAGCCTACCTTGCCTCAGAGAAATTCCCCAAAGTAAAGGTAGCCCACCACAAATATTAACTGTGAGTTAAGAGGGAAGTGACAAACACAGGAATGAAACAGATTTTATCAAAGGAGGCCGAATCTTCTCTAGATAGAGGATAGGAAAGGGAACTATGCGGTCAGTATAAAAAACTACAAAAAACACGCAGAGTGTGCAAAAAGACCTCCACACCGACTCACGGTGTGGAGGTGCAGCTCTGCACCCCCAGAGCTTCCAGCTAGCAAGGAAATATCATAATAGCAGGCTGGACTGAAACATAGCATGTACTGAAAAATATATTCAAAAAACCGATGAACAGCAAATGACTAGCAAGGACTTAGCTTCTGCCGGAGTAGACAGGTCATCTGAGAAATCCAAGAGAGATCTGAACCAGTACTGAGACATTGACAGCTGGCATGAACTAACGACCTGGGCAGAGTTAAATAGGGAAGCCAGCAGCAGCAATAAACGAGGGCAGCTGAGAAAGCCAACCTCAAAGATCAGCAGTTCCACTCAAAGCCACCAGAGGGTGTCCAAGGACAGAACTCACCAAAGTACCATTCACGACCACAGGAGGGAGCTCGAGAACGGAATTCACGACAAGAATCCCCCTGACATGGTGAGCATCATGATCATTGTGTCGTTCTTCTACGAGGATCATACAGCGAGTTATGTATAGAAATGGCTTGTCATAGCTCTAAGAAAGGGGAAGATTCAGCCTCTGAGTGAGGTCACCACAGGGGGAGTGCCTTGGTTTTGGGCATGGAGATAAGTGAGTGAGACATCAGTCTTCACGAGTCTTTTGTCCAAGGAATGAGCTGAGAGTCACATCTGCGATGCAATAGGATATATGCCCATCCCCCACAGCACATGGTCTGCCTTGAGATGAAATGACATAAGGAACTGTTTTTTTTCAACGTTAATCCCATTTTATTTTTAATTGTACTGTACATACGATACTTCTCTACTTTTATGATATCCTTTTTCTCTCTTGTAAACACTGCCTACCTTTTTGGAGTAAAATACATAAAATTACTAGCTTCGTTTCTCCTTGCTCTATAACGTACTGTCACGTCTTCTGAAGTGAATTACGCTACTAATTTGGGTTGGCTCCGGACCTGTTATTTCTCCAAGAAATCGGAGCTGGTGACAGCGGATTTGTCCTGTGCGTTTGGGAGACTTTTGTAGCGACAGACGGCGTTGATAATTATTGTTCTCGCCTGAGTGGGAGTAGTTATATCGCCCTAGCTGCAGTGTGCCCATTAGCCAGTACAAAGTAAGGCAGCCTTTCTGGAGACTAATTATCCTAGGTGCAGTACCCTGTCTGACCTGAGGGTAAGAGGGGCGCCAAAGAGCTGTAAGTGCCAAACCGGAACTGGGACGTGGGATATAGATAAATCCCCTTCAGAGAGAACTGGGCAACCGAGGGGTTCATGATATATTAGTGTGAGCAGTGGGGATGATAAAGGTATCCTCACTGGGATCTGTGACATATTGGTGGCATCGGTGGAATCATAGAGCATTAGTGATTGGGTTTGAGCAATCATTCCTCTCACTAAAAGCTTGCACAGTTCTTGCGAGGACTCTGCGCAAAAAAGTTTTGGAGAACGAACTCAGTATTTACTAGTTCTGAGACAATGGCGTGTATTGTAATTACTCCCTCCCTTCTCTTCTATTTCTGTCCTATCCTTTATTTGGCAAGTTGTGCTGGGAGAAACCTTTTATATGACGCAGACCAAGGATGATCTTACTGTCTTGTGCGTGTCGAAGCAGATTGACTCTGCGGGCAAAAACAAAGACTAACTGGTCGCGGATCTGGTGCAATGGGAAGCCGCTCAAGACCGCTCTCAGAGCCCAATGGCCGCAGGAGCCAGCACAAGTGAAAATGGGGCTGCAGCCGAGGTCCAACCACTGAATGCCAGCCGTACTTTCAACCGGGGCGGATTGGACCCCCACCTGCAGGCGGCCTTGGAACAACTCCCCGGCGATGACAGTCATGGACGTCATCAGCTGATCCAGCAATACCACGAGAAAGCTGAAAATAGAGCCGAGCTGCAAGTGGAGCGGGAGTACCAGCTGGAGTTAGCCCGGCTCCATGAGCTGAGGTCGTCCCAGTCCAGCGGCGAGCCCAGCAGCGCTCAGATCTCTAAACCCCGGCCAGAGCACCTGTGATGGAAAAGGACGGGGACTTGGACACTTTTCTGAGGGCCTTTGGGAAAGCCTACAGACAGTACCGGCTGCCTGAGAACCAATGGGCCTGATACCTGACCCCAGGGCTAAGAGGAAAGCTCTGGAGGCATTTGCTTCTCTCCCGCCAGACCAAGATGAAGACTATGAGGCCATCAAGCAGGCCCTGATAACCAAGTACCAGCTTACACCTGAGGTTTACCGTAGAAAGTTGCAGAACCTCCAACGTGGCCCACACAACAGCTACGGTGATGTGGCGCATGGACTCAGGACCCACTTTGACAAGTGGACCCAAGGACTGTCAGTGACCACCTTTGAGCAGCTCCGGGACCTCATGATCAAAGACCAGTTCCTACATCTATGCCCAGCTGAGGTGCGACAGTTCGTTATGGTCAGAGAGCCCAAAGATGTGACTAAAGCAGCGCAGATTGCCGACGCCTATGAGGCCAACCGTAAATCACTGCCAGCTGGAGAGGGGTAAGCCTGCAACCATTGCCAGTACCCCGCCAGCCGACTCTCCAGAGGCCCTGTCCCTGTTGCCAACAGCTCCAGACCTATCACCGACCTTCGCCAGTGTTTTTCCTGCAAACAGACTGGTCATATCAGTGCCTACTGGCTGGAGAAGCAGAAGAACCCCCCAGCCAAGGCCCCAGGGTCTAAAGCCCCCGTCTCACTAAGCGAGATCGCTAGCGAGATCGCTGCTGAGTCACAAGTTTTGTGACGCAACAGCGACCTCAGTAGCGATCTCGCTATGTGTGACACGTAGCAGCGACCAGGCCCCTGCTGTGAGATCGCTGGTCGTGTCGGAATGGCCTGGACCTTTTTTTGATCGTTGAGGTCCCGCTGGGTAGCACACATCGCTGTGTTTGACACCTTACCAACGACCTCGTTGACGACTCAGACACTAAATCGTCATAATAGCTCCCATGTGACATCGTTGTACAGGTCGCTACAGGTCGCTGGTGAGATGTCAAACAGTGAGATCGCAGCAGCGATCGTTGGGAAGATCTCACTGTTTGACATCTCACCAGCGACCACATAGCGATGCAGCAACGATCCCTGACAGGTCGTATCGTTGTCGGGATCGCTTTAGCGTCGCTAAGTGAGACGGGGCCTTAATGCAGCAGTTCTTTTGTTGGGTGGGGCGGTTGGGAGGGTGTGTGACAATGTGCAGCACGTCACCGTGGGAGGCCATGTCGCTCAAGGCCTCAAGGACACCGGGGCTGAATGAACCCTCATCCGACCCGAACTGGTGGCCCCTGAAGAGATCATTCCGGGGAAAACCTTGACTTGCCAATGGCTCGGGTGTATATAGATTGGGGTCCCGGGAGCGGGGTGAAGGAAGTGGGGCTGTCCGATAATTTGCCCACTGCTGTTTTATTGGGGACTGATTTGGGAAGGATGGTTGCATATTATGTCCCTGACTCCCCTCCCCAATCAAAGGCTGATGATAGCGATGGGAAATTGCATATGTTATACTGATGATGCTGATGATGAAAATGTGCATGTGTTACCTGCTAACCATTTATTTCCTAAGGATGATGTGTTTACAGGTGCAGGAGTGCTCAGCCACGTCACTCTGATGGTTGGGATGGCTGAGGAACCCCTAACGGGAGCAAGTGATGGTGCTAAGGAAAATGGGGAGATACATGGGAACCGTGAGGAAGGTGATGCCGTGCAACTGACCAGTGCCACCGAGGAAGGTAACTGGCCCATAAGTAGCACTGCTTCTGAGGTAATGGGGGTGGATGGGGAGGTAGAGCCCATAGCAGCGCCGGCTGATGGGTCTGTGGAAACCCATGGGGAGACAGCCTACGTAGCTGCTGTCACCCGCAGTCAGAGTGCCCGGAACGCAGATAACTGTCTGCCTTCCGGACCCTCCTCAGTCACAGGCGTGACTGAACCAGAGATGGACCCAGAGCAGGTCCAAGAGGGTTCCCGTGGGGAAGGGACCCTGACGTCGCTTCTGGCTGCCCCTAGCCAGGAGTTTCAGGCCGCTCTGCACACAGATGCGACCCTGGAGAGTTTGAGACACCTCGCTGAGACGCCCACCTCCGTGACTGATAAGGAGAGGGTGTTCTGGGAACGAGGAAGGTTGTACCGGGAGACAGTACCCGGAAAATCCCAAAATGAGTGGTTGAGGGAAAGACAGCTGGTCGTCCCGCAGCAATTCCGGGGTGAGTTGTTGCGGATTGCCCATGAGATCCCACTCGCTGGACACTTGGGGATCAGCAAAACTAAGGCCCGGCTGTCTCAACACTTCTATTGGCCTAAGATGGGGACAGATGTGTCAAACTACTGCCGCTCTTGTGTCACCTGTCAAAGAGTGGGGAAGGCGGGGCCTGCTCTTAAGGCTCCCCTGATCCCTTTGCCAGTGATAGAGGAGCCTTTCCAGAGGATCGTGGTGGACATTGTGGGCCCGCTGGCCGTCCCGAGCAGCTCTGGAAAGCAATACATCCTTACTGTGGTAGACTACGCTACCCGGTACCCAGAGGCAGTAGCTCTGTCATCAACTAGGGCAGATAAGGTGGCGGATGCCCTGTGGGCTATCTTTTCACGTGTAGGATTTCCCAGGGAGATGCTTACTGATCAAGGGACCCAATTCATGTCTCGCCTAATGGAGGCTCTCTGTAAGAGAATACAGTTGAAGCACCTGGTATCGAGTGCGTATCACCCACAGACCAATGGCTTGTGTGAACGCTTCAATGGTACCCTCAAACAGATGCTACGCATGCTGGTTGAGACACAAGGGGGCGACAGGGAGCGGTACCTCCCACACCTGCTATTCGCTTACCGAGAGGTTCCGCAGGCCTCGAAGGGGTTCTCCCCCTTCGAGCTCCTGTATGACAGGCGAGTCCGGGGACCCCTTGGGTTGGTCAGAGAATCCTGGGAAGAGGAGCCGAACCCTTCTGAAGTGTCCATAGTGGAGTATGTCATGCGCTTCTGTGACAAAATGCAGACCTTGAAAATCAGTGAAAGTAGCAGTCACTGGGGAACGCCAGGAAAGGGGTGAATGAGGTAAATTAAATTAATAAGCCGTCCAATGCAGCTCCAGCCGTGAACCTCCAATGGAGGATAGTATCTGGGACAATGCAGAAAACGGTCAAAGGAGCGTAAATAACACAAGGACAAGGTAGTAATTTCTTAAGCCCACTAAGAAATTACTACCTTGTCCTTGTGTTCTTTGCGCTCCTTTGACCGTTTTCTACATTGTTCAAAATGCAGACCTTGACGCAGTTGGTGCATGACAACATGACGCAGGCTCAGACTGACTAGAATCACTGATACGACCAGATAGCCCGGGAGCGGATCTACCAGGTGGGTCAAAAGGTGTGGGTGCTGGTCCCAGTACCAAAGGATAAGCTTCAGGCAGCCTGGAAAGGCCCGTAAGTCGTCCACCAACAACTCAACCCAGTCACCTATGTGGTCACGCTTGACCACGCTCGGGGTAGGCAAAAGGCCTTTCACGTCAATATGATGAAGGCTCATCACAAACATGAAGCCTACGTCCTACCGGTCTGCAGCCTGCCCGAAGACGGGGAGGAAGACCCCCTCCTGGACATGTTGGCCCAAGCCAAGTGGGTGCATCAAGGACGTGGAGGTAATCGCTTTGTTAACCGAACCCCAGCAGTCGCAGTTGCGGACCACCCTGGAACCCTTCCGGGTCGTGTTCTCCAACCGACCTGGAAGGACTGAGCGGTCCACGAGGTGAACACCGGGAATCATGCCCCACTACGGCGAACACCTACGAGGTGCAGCAGGTTGTGCGCCAGGAGATCGATGAGATGTTACAGCTGGGGGTGATTCAACGGTCAAAAAGAGCATGGGCCTCACCGGTAGTTCTCGTGCCAAAGAAGGATTGGACCACCCGGTTCTGCGTGGACTACAGGGAGCTCAACACCATCACAGCCTCTGATGCACACCCAATGCCGCGCATCGAGGAGCTGCTCGGGCGGTTAGCTGGTGCATAATATCTGTTCATAATGGATCTGAGTCGGGGATACTGGCAGACTCCCCTGAGCCCCGAGGCGCAGGAGAAGTCCATCTTTATCACACCCTTTGGACTGTACGAGTCCACAGTCATGCCCTTCGGCATGAAGAATACTCCTGCCACTTTCCAGCGGATGGTCAACCTCCTGCTTCAGAGATTGGAGAAGTACGCGGTGGCGTACTTGGATGACATTCCCATCTTCAGTTCCTCCTGGGATGAACACCTGCAGCATCTTCAGGAGGTGCTCAGGCAAATTCACCAAGCAGGTCTGACCATCAAGCTGGGAAAGTGCCAGATGGGCATGAGAGAGGTCCACTACCTGGGGCACCGGGTAGGTGGGAACTCCATAAAGCCAGAGCCTGGGAAAGTGGACGCGATCGTGTCCTGGCCCACCCCCAGGACCAAGTAGCAGGTGATGTCCTTCCTGGGCACTGCAGGGTACTATAGGTGCTTCATACAGAGCTATAGTAGCCTGGCAAAACCCCTGATGGACCTCACCAGGAAGAGGCTACCCCAAACAGTCGACTGGACAGACAGCTGTGAGGGGGCCTTCCAGGCTTTGAAAACAGCCCTGTGCAACTCTCCCATGTTAAAAACACAGTCACAGCAGTCGACCGTTCCTGGTACAGACCGACGCCAGTGAGTTTGGCATCGGTGCTGTGCTCAGCCAGGTCGATTCGGGGAACCAAGAGCATCCCATGTTGCACCTGAGCCGGAAGCTTCTGCTGAGGGAAGTGGCCTATTCCGCCATCGAGAAGGAGTGCCTGGCCATGGTCTGGGCCCTGCAACGTTTGCAGCCCTACCTGTACGGTCGCACCTTCACTGTGGTGACTGAGCACAACCCTCTGCGCTGGTTACAATCCATGTGTGGAACCAACAGATGGTTGCTACGCTGGAGCCTTGCCCTCAAACAGTATGACCTTACCGTGAAACAAAAAGGGCAGCGAGCATGGCAATGCAAATGGGTAATCCCACCGGGGCAAACCTTACGGGGTGCGCATGGAGGAATACCGAGAGTTTCTGCCTCCGTAGCACAGTCCAAAAGGGGGAGGTGTCAGGAAATAGCAAGAAGTTCTGATTACTTCAATTACACGTACAGATCTCTCAGCTGCAGTTTCCTCTGCCTGCCAGCACAGGCTGGAATTCTAAGCCACTCTTCCTCCCTTCCCCGCTGCTATATCGCTGTAATGTGAGACCAGCGTGCTAGCAACATTCACTGATGAATTGTTATGGCTTTGTGCTGGTAAACCCAGTCTTCTGCCTAAACCCTTCATCCCCCCTCCTGCCTGATACCAGCTATATTTGGTACAGCAACTTTCAAACCACATGGGACTCTTTTGTTCTTGAAAAGTTATGTATAATGGCACCGATCAGGGATAGAGATATAAGGGTTACATATTCCGAATGTCCACGGAGAAATCTACAAATCACTGAAATTGCTAGGATCTAAACCCAACGAAATGCAAGGAACGGGTTTCTCCATAAGCGGGTCATATGTCTATGTCATGTTTATACTTAAAAGAAATCCCGTAAAGTGGTGAGCATCATGATCATTGTGTCGTTCTTCTACCAGGGTCATACAGTGAGTTATGCATAGAAATGGCTTGTCATAACTCTAAGAAAGGGGAGTATTCAGCCTCTAGTGAGGTCACCACAGGGGAAGTACCTTGGTATTGGGCACGGGGATAAGTGAGTGAGCCATCAGTCTTCACTAGTCTTTTGTCTAGGGTCTAGCAGCGAGACCCATCTGTAATGCATCTTGACTTGTCGCCTGAGCCACATGGTCTGCCGTGAGATGAAATGACATAAGGAACTGTGTTTTTTTCAACGTTAATCCCATTTTAATTGTAATTGTATTGTACATTCAATACTTGTCTACTTTTATAATATCCTTTTACCCTCTTGTAAACACTGCCTACCTTTTTGGAGTAAAATATATAAAATTACTAGCTTCGTTTCTCCTTGCTCTATAACGTACTGTCATGTACTCTAAAGTGAATTACACTGCCAATTTGGGTTGACTCTGGACCCGTTATTTGTCCAAGAAATCGGAGCTGGTGGCAGCAGATTTGTCCTGTGCATTTAGGAGACTTTGTAGCGACGGACGGCGTTGATAATTATTGTTTCCAACTGAGTGAGAGTAGTTATATCGCACTTGCTGCAGTGTGCCCATTAGCCAGTACAAAGTAAGGCAGCCATTCTGGTGACTAATTATCCTAGGTGCAGTACCCGGTCTGACCTGAGGGTAAGGGGGGCTCCAGAGAGCTGCAAGTGCCAAACCGGACCTGGGAAGTGGGATATAGATAAATCCCCTTCAGAAAGAACTGGGGCAACCAAACAACCCCGTTTCATGACATATTAGTGTGAGCGGTCGGAATGATCAAGGTATCCTCACTGGAATCCATAACAGATGTATATGGGGCTCCTTTTCCTATAAAGACAGAGGTGATAGATGTATATGGGGCTCCTCCTCCTATAAGGACATAGGTGATGTATATGGGGCTCCTCCTCCTATAAGGACACAGGTGATAGATGTATATGGGGCTCCTCCTCCTAAAAGGACACAGGTGATAGATATATATGGGGCTCCTCCTCCTATAAGGACCCAGGTGATAGATGTATATTAGGTTCCTCCTCCTATAAGGACACAGGTGATAGATGTATATGGGGCTCCTCCTCCTATAAGGACACAGATGATAGATGTATATGGGGCTCCTCCTCCTATAAGGAAGCAGGTTATAGATGTATATGAGGCTCCTCCTCCCCAATAAGGACGCAGGTTATAGATGTATATTGGGCTCCTCCTCCTATAAGGATGCAGGTGATAGATGTATGTGGGGCTCCTCCTCCTATAAGGACGCAGGTGATAGATGTATATGGGGCTCTTCCTCCTATAAGGACGCAGGTGATAGATGTATATGGGGCTCCTCCTATAAGGACGCAGGTGATAGATGTATATGGGGCTCATCCTCCTATAAGGACACAGGTGATAGATGTATATGGGGCTCCTCCTCCTATAAGGACGCAGGTGATAGATGTATATGGGGCTCCTCCTCCTATAAGGACACAGGTGATAGATGTATATGGGGCTCCTCCTTCTATAAGAACACAGATGATAGATGTATATGAGGCTCCTCCTATAAGGACGCAGGTGATAGATGTATATGGGGCTCCTACTCCAATAAGGACACAGGTGATAGATGTATATGGGGCTCCTCCTCCTATAAGCACACAGGTGATAGATGTATATGAGGCTCCTTCTCCTATAAGGGCACAGGTGATGTATACAGGGGCTCCTCCCCTATAAGGACACAGGCGATAGATGTATATGGGTCTCTTCCTCCTATAAGGACACAGGCGATAGATGTATATGGGGCTCCTCCTCCTATAAGGACACAGTTGACAGATGTATATGGGGCTCCTCCTATAAGGACACAGGCGATAGATGTATATGGGGCTCCTCCTCCTATAAGGACACAGGCGATAGATGTATATGGGGCTCCTCCTCCTATAAGGACACCGGGGACAGATGTATATTGGGCTCCTCCTCCTATAAGGACACAGGTGATAGATGTATATGGGGCTCCTCCCCCTATAAGGACACATCCGATAGATGTATATGGGGCTCCTCCTCCTATAAGGACACGGGCGATAGATGTATATGGGGCTCCTCCCCCTATAAGGACACAGGCGATAGATGTATATGGGGCTCCTCCTCCTATAAGGACACCGGGGACAGATGTATATAGCACTCCTCCTCCTATAAGGACACAGGTGACAGATGCATATGGGGCTCCTCCTCCGATAAGGACACAGGTGACGGTTGTATATGGGGCTCCTCCTCCTAAAAGGACACAGGCGACGGATGTATATGGGGCTCCTCCTCCTTTAAGGACACAGGCGATAGATGTATATGGGGCTCCTCATCCTATAAGGACACGTGATAGATGTATATGGGGCTCCTCCTACTATAAGGACACAAGCGATAGATGTATATGGGGCTCCTCCTCCTATAAGGAAACAGTTGATAGATGTATATGGGGCTCCTCCTCCTATAAGGACACAGTCGATAGATGTATATGGGGCTCCTCCTATAAGAACACAGGCGATAGATGTATATGGGGCTCCTCCTCCTATAAGGACACAGGCGATAGATGTTTATGGGGCTCCTTCTCCTATAAGGACACAGGCGATAGATGTATATGGGGCTCCTCCTCGTATAAGGACACAGGCGATAGATGTATATGGGGCTCCTCCTCCTATAAGGACATAGGCGATAGATGTATATGGGGCTCCTCCTATGAGGACACAGGTGATAGATGTATATGGGGCTCCTCCTCCTATAAGGACACAGGCAATAGATGTATATTGGGCTCCTCCTCCTATAAGGACACAGGTGACGGATGTATATGGAACTCCTCCTCCTATAAGGACACAGGTGATAGATGTATATGGGGCTCCTCCTCCTATAAGGATACAGGCGATAGATGTATATGGGGCTCCTCCTCCTATAAGGACACAGGTTATAGATGTATATGGGGCTCCTCCTATAAGGACACAGGCGATAGATGTATATGAGGCCCCTTCTGCTGTAAGGACACAGGCGATAGATGTATATGGGGCTCCTCGTATAAGGACACAGGCGACGGATGTAAATGGGGCTCCTCCTCCTAAAAGGACACAGGCGACGGATGTATATGGGGCTCCTCCTCCTATAAGGACACAGGCGATAGATGTATATGGGGCTCCTCATCCTATAAGGACACAGGTGATAGATGTATATGGGGCTCCTCCTACTATAAGGACACAAGCGATAGATGAATATGGGGCTCCTCCTATAAGGACACAGGCGATAGATGTATATGGGGCTCCTCCTCCTATAAGGACACAGGCGATAGATGTATATGGGGCTCCTCCTCCTATAAGGACACAGGCGATAGATGTATATGGGGCTCCTCCTCCTATAAGGAAACAGTTGATAGATGTATATGGGGCTCCTCCTCCTATAAGGACACAGTCGATAGATGTATATGGGGCTCCTCCTATAAGAACACAGGCGATAGATGTTTATGGGGCTCCTTCTCCTATAAGGACACAGGCGATAGATGTATATGGGGCTCCTCCTCGTATAAGGACACAGGCGATAGATGTATATGAGGCTCCTCCTCCTATAAGGACATAGGCGATAGATGTATATGGGGCTCCTCCTATGAGGACACAGGTGATAGATGTATATGGGGCTCCTCCTCCTATAAGGACACAGGCGATAGATGTATATGGGGCTCCTCCTCCTATAAGGACACAGGTGACGGATGTATATGGAACTCCTCCTCCTATAAGGACACAGGTGATGGATGTATATGGGTCTCCTCCTCCTATAAGGACACAGGTGATAGATGTATATGGGGCTCCTCCCCCTATAAGGACACAGGTGATAGATGTACATGGGGCTCCTCCTCCTATAAGGACACAGGCGATAGATGTATATGGGGCTCCTCCTCCTATAAGGACACAGGTTATAGATGTATATGGTGCTCCTCCTATAAGGACACAGGCGATAGATGTATATGAGGCCCCTTCTGCTATAAGGACACAGGCGATAGATGTATATGGGGCTCCTCCTATAAGGACACAGGCGACGGATGTAAATGGGGCTCCTCCTCCTAAAAGGACACAGGCGACGGATGTATATGGGGCTCCTCCTCCTATAAGGACACAGGCGATAGATGTATATGGGGCTCCTCATCCTATAAGGACACAGGTGATAGATGTATATGGGGCTCCTCCTACTATAAGGACACAAGCGATAGATGTATATGGGGCTCCTCCTCCTATAAGGAAACAGTTGATAGATGTATATGGGGCTCCTCCTCCTATAAGGACACAGTCGATAGATGTATATGGGGCTCCTCCTATAAGAACACAGGCGATAGATGTATATGGGGCTCCTCCTCCTATAAGGACACAGGCGATAGATGTTTATGGGGCTCCTTCTCCTATAAGGACACAGGCGATAGATGTATATGGGGCTCCTCCTCGTATAAGGACACAGGCGATAGATGTATATGGGGCTCCTCCTCCTATAAGGACATAGGCGATAGATGTATATGGGGCTCCTCCTATGAGGACACAGGTGATAGATGTATATGGGGCTCCTCCTCCTATAAGGACACAGGTGATAGATGTATATGGGGTCCTCCTCCTATAAGGACACAGGTGATAGATGTATATGGGTCTCCTCCTCCTATAAGGACACAGGTGATAGATGAATATGAGGCTCCTCCTCCTATAAGGACACAGGTGATAGATGTATATGGGGCTCCTCCTATAAAGACACAGGTGATAGATGTATATGGGGTTCCGCCTCCTATAAGGACACAGGTGATAGATGTATATGGGGCTCCTCCTCCTATAAGGACACAGGTGATAGATGTATATGAGGCTCCTCCTCCTATAAGGACACAGGTGATAGATGTATATGGGGCTCCTCCTCCTATAAGGACACAGGTGATAGATGGATATGAGGCTCCTTCTCCTATAAGGATACAGGTGATAGATGTATATGCGGCTCCTCCTCCTATAAGGACACAGGTGATAGATGTATATGGGGCTCCTCCCCCTATAAGGACACAGGCGATAGATGTATATGGGGCTCCTCCTCCTATAAGGACACAGGCGATAGATGTATATGAGGCTCCTCCTCCTATAAGGACACAGGTGATAGATGTATATGAGGCTCCTCCTCCTATAAGGACACAGGTGATAGATGGATATGAGGCTCCTTCTCCTATAAGGATACAGGTGATAGATGTATATGAGGCTCCTTCTCCTATAAGGACACAGGTGATAGATGGATATGAGGCTCCTTCTCCTATAAGGATACAGGTGATAGATGTATATGGGGCTCCTCCTCCTATAAGGACACAGGTGATAGATGTATATGGGGCTCCTCCCCCTATAAGGACACAGGCGATAGATGTATATGGGGCTCCTCCTCCTATAAGGACACAGGTGATAGATGTATATGGGGCTCCTCCTCCTATAAGGACACAGGTGATAGATGTGTATGAGTCTCCTCCTCCTGTAAGGACACAGGTGATAGATGTATATGGGGCTCCTCCTCCTATAAGGACACAGGTGATAGATGTATATGGGGCTCCTCCTCCTATAAGGACACAGATAGATGTATATGAGGCTTCTCCTCCTATAAGGACACAGGTGATAGATGTATATGAGCTCCTCCTCCTATAAGGACACAGGTGATAGATGTGTATGGGGCTCCTCCTCCTATAAGGACACAGGTGACAGATGTATATGGGGCTCCTCCCCCTATAAGGACACAGGCGATAGATGTATATGGGGCTCCTCCTCCTATAAGGATACAGGTGATAGATGTATATGAGGCTCCTCCTCCTATAAGGACACAGGTGATAGATGGATATGAGGCTCCTTTTCCTATAAGGACACAGGTGATATATGTATATGAGGCTTCTCCTCCTATAAGGACACAGGTGATAGATGTATATGAGCTCCTCCTCCTATAAGGACGCAGGTGATAGATGTATATGAGGCTCCTCCTCCTATAAGGACACAGGTGATAGATGTATATGAGGCTCCTTCTCCTATAAGGACACAGGTGATAGATGGATATGGGGCTCCTTCTCCTATAAGGACACAGGTGATAGATGTATATGGGGCTCCTCCTCCTATAAGGACACAGGTGATAGATGTATATGGGGCTCCTCCTCCTATAAGGACACAGGTGATAGATGGATATGAGGCTCCTTTTCCTATAAGGACACAGGTGATATATGTATATGAGGCTTCTCCTCCTATAAGGACACAGGTGATAGATGTATATGAGCTCCTCCTCCTATAAGGACGCAGGTGATAGATGTATATGAGGCTCCTCCTATAAGGACACAGGTGATAGATGTATATGAGGTTCCTTCTCCTATAAGGACACAGGTGATAGATGGATATGGGGCTCCTTCTCCTATAAGGACACAGGTGATAGATGTATATGGGGCTCCTCCTCCTATAAGGACACAGGTGATAGATGTATATGAGGTTCCTTCTCCTATAAGGACACAGGTGATAGATGGATATGGGGCTCCTTCTCCTATAAGGACACAGGTGATAGATGTATATTAGGCTCCGCCTCCTATAAGGACACAGGTGATAGATGGATATGGGGCTCCTTCTCCTATAAGGACACAGGTGATAGATGTATATGAGGCTCCTCCTCCTATAAGGACACAGGTGATAGATGGATATGGGGCTCCTTCTCCTATAAGGACACAGGTGATAGATGTATATGAGGCTCCTCCTCCTATAAGGACACAGGTGATAGATGGATATGGGGCTCCTTCTCCTATAAGGACACAGGTGATAGATGTATATGAGGCTCCTCCTCCTATAAGGACACAGGTGATAGATGGATATGGGGCTCCTCCTCCTATAAGGACACAGGTGATAGATGTATATGGGGCTCCTCCCCCTATAAGGACACAGGCGATAGATGTATATGGGGCTCCTCCTCCTATAAGGACACAGGTGATAGATGGATATGGGGCTCCTTCTCCTATAAGGACACAGGTGATAGATGTATATTAGGCTCCGCCTCCTATAAGGACACAGGTGATAGATGGATATGGGGCTCCTTCTCCTATAAGGACACAGGTGATAGATGTATATGAGGCTCCTCCTCCTATAAGGACACAGGTGATAGATGGATATGGGGCTCCTTCTCCTATAAGGACACAGGTGATAGATGTATATGAGGCTCCTCCTCCTATAAGGACACAGGTGATAGATGGATATGGGGCTCCTTCTCCTATAAGGACACAGGTGATAGATGTATATGAGGCTCCTCCTCCTATAAGGACACAGGTGATAGATGGATATGGGGCTCCTTCTCCTATAAGGACACAGGTGATAGATGTATATGAGGCTCCTCCTCCTATAAGGACACAGGTGATAGATGTATATGGGGCTCCTCCTCCTATAAGGACACAGGTGATAGATGGATATGGGGCTCCTCCTCCTATAAGGACACAGGTGATAGATGTATATGAGGCTCCTCCTCCTATAAGGACACAGGTGATAGATGTATATGGGGCTCCTTCTCCTATAAGGACACAGGTGATAGATGTATATGGGGCTCCTCCTCCTATAAGGACACAGGTGATAGATGTATATTAGGCTCCGCCTCCTACGGTTTCCGTGGTGACCTACCAGGGCGGGGTAGGTGCAGTGGGCGTCTTTCTTAGTGTTTTGGGCGTGACTTCTCTTCAGTAACCGGTCAGCTGACACGGATGTGGGCGGGGCGCGGTGTAGTCAGGTGACCGCTGTATAAGAGGGAGCTGCCGGTGCTCGCTGTCATTGTCGCCTCCGCTCTTCAGTGTTTTCATCTCCAGCTGCGGCACTAACCTCCCGGCACCATGGCCCTGAGCGACGCCGACGTCCAGAAGCAGGTGAGCGGGGAGGCGGCCGGGCCTCAGCCGGGGGTGGTGGTTCCTGTGCGGCCTCCGGGGGTCGCTGCGTCTTGTGGTGCCGCCCCGGGGGGCCGAGGCCTCTGTGGCACCAGGAGGAGGCGGTGCGGGGTCCGGGGGCGGAGTGTCTGCTTTTGGGGGGATCTTTGTTCTGCTTGTTTTGAGGTCTTCCCTTTTAATCTAGGGGTCTGTCCTCTGGGGTTTTGGGGGGAGGCTCTGATGGGGTCTCTTCTCCCTGTGCTAGGGCGGGGGGGGTCTTCCCTTGTCCTGGGGGGGTCTCTTCTCCCTTTATTGGGAGTATTCCCCTGTTCTGGGGGATTTCTCCTGTGTCTTGGGGGGAGGGGTGGCTCTGATGGGGGTCTTTTCTTCCTGTCCTGGGGGGTCTGTTCTCCTTGTTGTGGGGGTCTCTTCTTCCTGTCCTAGGGGGGTCTCTTCTCGTTGTGGGGGGGGTCTCTTCTTCCTGTCCTGGGGGGGTCTCTTCTCCTTGTTGTGGGGGTCTCTTCCCTTACTTGGTTCCCTGTCCTTGGGTGGGGGGCTGCGGTTTCCCCTCAGTCTCTGCCCCCCGCCTTGATGAATGGGCTCCTTCTTCTTCTTCTTCTCCTTCGTCACCTGACGTCTCGGGTCACATGATGAGCGGCTGCAGATACAGGAACCACAACCCCCATCGCCCTGAGTCGCTGCTGTGTGGAAATCCTGAGTGTAGATCACATTGCGGACCCCCCTCCCATGTGACGCACCCGCCCAGGGGTCATGGGGTTAATGATGTCATTGTTGGGGAGCAGAGTGACCCCTGATATTACACCCCCCCCCCTCACTGTACAGGTCGCTGCTCCCGAGACGGGGCCGGGGTCTGATCAGGACGAGTCAAGGACGGCGGCGGCTGTTTACTGTAAGCGGCGGCTCCCAGCGGTGGTCGGGGACGGTTCCTGCAGGATCTGACCGACCGTCTGTTTACATGAAAACGTGTTGTGTGCAGATCACACCCCCCCCCCCCCCAGGACACGACCGTGCACCAGGCAGCGCTGGATGAGCAGACTGAGACTGATGGGAGGACGTGACATTTATTAGACATCTGTGATTGTCCTGGTGTAGAAGGAGAATAATGGATACATCCAGCCACAGCGGCCATTACACTGGGGGGTCAGATAAGATGGGGGGTCAGACGAGATGCAGGGGGTGATACATTCCCCGGGTTGTGTGTGTGTGGGGGGGGTCAGATGAGATACAGGGGGTGATACATTCCTCGGGTTGTGTGTGTGTGGGGGGGTCAGATGAGATACAGGGGGTGATACATTCCTCGGGTTGTGTGTGTGGGGGGGGTCAGATGAGATACAGGGGGTGATACATTCCTCGGGTTGTGTGTGTGGGGGGGGTCAGATGAGATACAGGGGGTGATACATTCCTCGGGTTGTGTGTGTGTGTGGGGGGGGGTCAGATGAGATACAGGGGGTGACACATTCCTCGGGGTGTGTGGGGGGGGGGTCAGATGAGATACAGGGGGTGACACATTCCTCGGGTTGTGTGTGTGGGGGGGGGGTCAGATGAGATACAGGGGGTGACACATTCCTCGGCTCGGGGGGGTTGTGTGGGGGGGGTCAGATGAGATACAGGGGGTGACACATTCCTCGGCTCGGGGGGGTTGTGTGGGGGGGTCAGATGAGATACAGGGGGTGACACATTCCTCGGCTCGGGGGGTTGTGTGGGGGGGGTCAGATGAGATACAGGGGGTGATACATTCCTTGGCTCGGTGTGACACCTCCATCGGCCTCTGGGAGACAGAAAACAGCTTACGAGACAATTCCTAGAGAAGCTGAAATGCTGCAGTTCTAGTGCACCGGCCCTTTAATAGAATGATCTTTCTGGGGGATGGTCATAGGGATGGGAAAGCATTTTGGGCCAGAGTTTTGTTGTTTTTTGTTTTGTTTTTTTTGTGATGATGCTTTTAAGAATATTATCATTCACTGACAGCAAGCAGAAGTGCGGAGTCCGGTGCTGCCGTCACATGGAGGACGAGTGTCGGCGCCGTCTGTTCTCACTGCCGTCTTCTGTCCCATAGATCAAACACATGATGGCGTTCATCGAGCAAGAAGCCAACGAGAAAGCCGAGGAGATCGACGCCAAGGTAACGGGAGCGAGAATGTGGAGGGTCGTGTGCCCACCCGCGTGACGGCTGCCGGGCCGCGCGCTCCCCCTGTTGACGGCTGCCGGGCCGCGCGCTCCCCCTGTTGACGGCTACTGGATGCACTTAAAGGGGAACTCCACTCCATAGTCTAAAAACCGCACTCGTTATCTGATGAGTGTCGGCCTCTGAAATGCATTAATGTGGAGCTCCCCTTCAAGAAAATCATAAGGGGGGGGGGGCTTTAAGACCCTCATATTTTTTGTTCTCCCGACAGGCGGAGGAGGAGTTTAACATTGAGAAGGGTCGTCTGGTGCAGACACAGAGGCTGAAGATCATGGAGTACTACGAGAAGAAGGAGAAGCAGATCGAGCAGCAGAAGAAAATGTAAGGGGCGGTAGGGGCGCCTTCCCCGTGTGTTGGCTGTGGCGGGGGGGGGCCTTCCCCGTGTGTTGGCTGTGGCGGGGGGGGGGGCGCCTTCCCCGCGTGTTGGCTGTGGCGCGGGGGGGCCTTCCCCGTGTGTTGGCTGTGGCGGGGGGGGGCCTTCCCCGTGTGTTGGCTGTGGCGGGGGGGGGGCCTTCCCCGTGTGTTGGCTGTGGCGGGGGGGGGGCCTTCCCCGTGTGTTGGCGGGGGGGGGGGGCCTTCCCCGCGTGTTGGCTGTGGCGGGGGGGGGGCCTTCCCCGTGTGTTGGCTGTGGCGGGGGGCCTTCCCCGCGTGTTGGCTGTGGCGGGGGGGGGCCTTCCCCGCGTGTTGGCTGTGGCGGGGGGCGCCTTCCCCGCGTGTTGGCTGTGGCGGGGGGGCCTTCCCCGCGTGTTGGCTGTGGCGGGGGGGCCTTCCCGTGTGTGTGTGGGGGGGCTTCCCTGTGTGGCGCTCGGGCCGCCGGTCTCACCTTATTCTCGCCCCCTACAGTCAGATGTCCAACCTGATGAACCAGGCCCGACTAAAGGTCCTGAAGGCTCGGGACGACCTCATCTCTGTGAGTATCTGCCGGGCGATGGGTGCACAGGGGTCGCTCCGCAGGTTTGGGGGTCTCCACTGATTATTCTCTCATCTAGGATTTACTGAACGAGGCGAAGCAGAGGTTGGCGCGTGTGGTGAAGGACTCGGCGCGGTACCAGGCGCTGCTGGACGGACTCATCCTGCAGGTGAGGATTGTAATCAGGATTCGCGGTAACTCCTCCACCTGCCGCCTTCTGATCGCCATGTTCCCTCCACATCCAGGGCTTCTACCAACTGCTGGAAGCAAAAGTGCTGATCCGATGTCGTAAGCAGGATCTGCCCTTCATCAAGGTGAGAGCCCCATCCTAAAGACCCCTCATCTGTGCTGCCCACCCCATAATGTCTGTGCAAACATTGTACTGATCCAAAGCATCTGCCTAGTCCTCAAGATAACATAACTACCGCAACATGCCACCAGGAGGCGCTCACTGCACAGATGTACTGATGTCAATGTGCACTCCCCCTAGTGGTGACTGCAGACAGGATCTTACCATGTATCTCTGTATACAGGGAGCTCCCCCTAGTGGTGGCTGCAGACAGGATCTTATCATGTATCTCTGTATACAGGGAGCTCCCCCTAGTGGTGACTGCAGACAGGATCTTACCATGTATCTCTGTATACAGGGAGCTCCCCCTAGTGGTGACTGCAGACAGGATCTTATCATGGATCTCTATATACAGGGAGCTCCCCCTAGTGGTGACTGCAGACATGATCTTATCATGTATCTATACAGGGAGCTCCCCCTAGTGGTGGCTGCAGACAGGATCTTATCGTGTATCTCTGTATACAGGGAGCTCCCCCTAGTGGTGACTGCAGACAGGATCTTATCATGTATCCCTGTATACAGGGAGCTCCCCCTAGTGGTGGCTGCAGACAGGATCTTATCATGTATCTCTGTATACAGGGAGCTCCCCCTAGTGGTGGCTGCAGACAGGATCTTATCATGTATCTCTGTATACAGGGAGCTCCCCCTAGTGGTGACTACAGACATGATCTTATCATGTATCTCTGTATACAGGGAGCTCCCCCTAGTGGTGGCTGCAGACAGGATCTTATCATGTATCTCTATATACAGGGAGCTCCCCCTAGTGGTGGCTGCAGACAGGATCTTACCATGTATCTCTATATACAGGGAGCTCCCCCTAGTGGTGGCTGCAGACAGGATCTTATCATGTATCTCTGTATACAGGGAGCTCCCCCTAGTGGTGGCTGCAGACAGGATCTTATCATGTATCTCTCTGTACAGGGAGCTCCCCCTAGTGGTGACTGCAGACAGAATCTTATTATGTATATCTGTATACAGGGAGCTCCCCCTAGTGGTAACTGCAGACAGGATCTTATCATGTATCTCTGTACACAGGGAGCTCCCCCTAGTGGTGGCTGCAGACAGGATCTTATCATGTATCTCTCTGTACAGGGAGCTCCCCCTAGTGGTGGAGGCAGATACATTTTCTCACTACTGTATGGTGTAATAACAGATAATGTATCACTTTTTTTTTTTTATTCCTAATTGTGGAGTTTCTTCTCTCCTGCTCTGTATCACGACTCTCGCTCCTTTGATCACTGTCCCGTGACGTTATGGTGGACGCTCACTGGCGCGGAGTATAATGGCTGCCATTGTTATTACTGTACAGACCCATGATTATTAATTTCCGCTTGCCTTTTTTCCAGGCCGCTGTACAGAAGAGCATCCCCATCTACAAGGCTTCCACAAAGCGAGAGATCGAGGTGATCATTGACCAGGACACCCACCTCGCCCCGGAGATGTAAGTGAGCGCTTCCTCTGCCCGTTCCTTGCTGAAACCACAGAAATGACTGTTTCCTCCTCTTTCAGCGCCGGAGGCATCGAGCTTTATAACGGGGATGGAAAGATCAAAGTGGCGAATACTCTGGAGAGCAGACTGGACCTGATCGCTCAGCAGGTGAGGACGGGGAGAGCGGCCATTGCGGTCTCTGCTGCCCCCGGTGGTCGGTTCTGGGCCAGCACTCTGACCTATGTTCTCCCCTACAGATGATGCCGGAGATTCGAGTCGCTTTATTTGGAGCCAACACAAACCGCAAGTTCCTGGACTGAGCTGAGCGTCCGCTGTACAGAGAACATGTGCTGAGTATTTTCCGTTGTCGTTTTCCCATGTGTCGCCTTCTTTACGTGCTAGATGTGAGGCTGCTGGGGTCCGGGGTCGTGATGAGGACGGAGGAGCCGCCGCGGGGGGGCCGTGGTCTGCAGCTTAGGGTTTGGTTCGCTGTCGTGGAGGAATCAGGCGCCTCTGGTAGAGACCAATGGAAGTAGATATTCTGCCAGTGTCAGTCCCACCATCCTGTGTGCCGGCAGCCATTGTGATGACGTCTTATTTTATTTATTACAATTAAACCTGTGACTCTCGCCTCCGTTTCTTGATTATGAAGTGGGATCAGTGTAAGAATCTGTGGGGGAAGGGAGCGGCGCTGGCACCATGGCCTGCGAGGAGGAGGAGGAGGAGGGTCACAAGTAATGGGAAGAGTCGTAAAAAGTGATTTATTAACGTTTCTGAGATTTACATTATTAATGCACAGAGTTATCAGCGGCTGCGCTCCAGGCTTCTATATCAACCTGGGGAGAACTACAAGTCCCAGCAGTCCCTGCTGTGTGCAGGTCGGATATCTGTCAGACTTACATTATCGCCCCCATTTATCAGGGCCGTTCCTAGAATATTTTGCAGTAAAATTTGCCTTCTTTTTAGTAACTTTTATAAGTTGTGGTCTTTAAAATCTTTATTATCTTCTCCGAAAGGTTTTAGGAAGATGATGGAAATGTAACTTTTACCAAATATTCAACTTTTTTTTTTTCTGTGCAATAGCTCTTCTGCCTCCAGTAAGGAGTTGGGATGAGATAAATATATATTTAATTTTTTAGCAACAATTGAAAATATTTTTTCCTTATATTAAAAAGATTCAGCAGCGAACACAAAGAAAGTGACTTCCGCTACATTGCAGCTGATGAATCCGATTGCATTGGTCCAGCGTGAACCTGCCGAGGTCAGTAATGAGGGGCAGTGGTCAACCCCTGTCCAACATTGGGGGTGATAGTACGCCAATGTGGGAACCGCGTCACTAATCGCTCCCATCGGTGACCCCGCCACGTGATCACGGGTCACCAATGGGTTGGCAGGACAACTAGGGGTCTTCAGGAGACCACTGTTGTTGTCATTGCCGATCATTTCTGCTCCACACAGGAGATCTGATCGTTGCCTGGATGTAGCAGAGGCGAGCGAAGTACCGCAGCTTCTGGTCTCTCGTGGAGACGATTGAAACAAGTGAAAAGTAAAAAAAAAAGCTTTTAAAATATAAAAGTTCTAATCATCCCCCTTTCACCGCATTCCAAATCAAACCTGCACGTATTTGGTATTGTCGTGTTCAGAATCGCCCGATCTATCAATATAAAAAAAAAATCAACCTGATTGCTAAACGGTGTAGCGAGAAAAAAAAAATAAAAAATGTCAGCATTATGTTTTTTTGGTCGCCGCTACATTTCAATAACGGGCGATCAAAAGATCGTATCTGCACCAAAATGGTATAAATAAAAACGTCAGCTCGGCGCGCAGAAAATAAGCCCTCACCTGACCCCAGATCACAAAAAATGGAGACGCTACAGGTAACGGGAAAATGGTGCCTTTTTTTTAATTTATTTACCAAGCTTTGGATTTTTCTTTCTCCACTTAAATAAAAAAAGAACCTGGACATGTTTGGTGTCTGTGAACTCGACATGACCTGGAGAATCAGAATGGCCGCTCAGTTTTATTATTAAGTGAATATGGTAAAAAAAAACGACTGTGGAATTGCACTTTTCTTGCAATTTCACCGCACATGGAATTTGTTTTTCCAGTACACGATATGTTAAAACCAAAGGTGACGTTCAAGAGTACAACTTGTCCCGCAACAATCAAGCCCTCACATGGCCACATTGACCGAAAGATTAAAAAAAGTTACGTATCTGGGAAGAAGGGGAACGAAAAATAAAAATGCAGAATCTGAAAATACCTCTGGTCCTTAAGGGGTTAACCCTGTAATTAAAGGTAATGTGCCAACCCCTGCCATGTACTGCTGCTGGAAAGCATATGAAGATGAAACTTGCCAAATGATTGGTCCCAAAATAACATTAATTTACCGCCATACTCTCAATCTACCACTACATGGACAGGTCACAAGCTGCAGTAACTTCTCTCCGCCACCAGATGGTGCTGTATCCTCTATTATACACCTGCAGTAACTTCTCTCCACCACCAGATGGTGCTGTATCCTCTATTATACACCTGCAGTAACTTCTCTCTGCCACCAGGTGGTGCTGTATCCTCTATTATACACCTGCAGTAACTTCTCTCTGCCACCAGATGGTGCTGCTGTATCCTCTATTATACACCTGCAGTAACTTCTCTCCGCCACCAGATGGTGCTGCTGTATCCTCTATTATACACCTGCAGTAACTTCTCTCTGCCACCAGATGGTGCTGCTGTATCCTCTATTATACACCTGCAGTAACTTCTCTCCGCCACCAGATGGTGCTGCTGTATCCTCTATTATACACCTGCAGTAACTTCTCTCTGCCACCAGATGGTGCTGCTGTATCCTCTATTATACACCTGCAGTAACTTCTCTCTGCCACCAGATGGTGCTGTATCCTCTATTATACACCTGCAGTAACTTCTCTCCGCCACCAGATGGTGCTGCTGTATCCTCTATTATACACCTGCAGTAACTTCACTCTGCCACCAGATGGTGCTGCTGTATCCTCTATTATACACCCGCAGTAACTTCTCTCTGCCACCAGATGGTGCTGCTGTATCCTCTATTATACACCTGCAGTAACTCCTCTCTGCCACCAGATGGTGCTGTATCCTCTATTATACACCTGCAGTAACTTCACTCTGCCACCAGATGGTGCTGCTGTATCCTCTATTATACACCTGCAGTAACTTCTCTCCGCCACCAGATGGTGCTGTATCCTCTATTATACACCTGCAGTAACTTCACTCTGCCACCAGATGGTGCTGTATCCTCTATTATACACCTGCAGTAACTTCACTCTGCCACCAGATGGTGCTGCTGTATCCTCTATTATACACCTGCAGTAACTTCACTCTGCCACCAGATGGTGCTGCTGTAGCCTCTATTATACACCTGCAGTAACTTCTCTCTGCCACCAGATGGTGCTGCTGTATCCTCTATTATACACCTGCAGTAACTTCTCTCTGCCACCAGATGGTGCTGCTGTATCCTCTATTATACACCTGCAGTAACTTCTCTCCGCCACCAGATGGTGCTGCTGTATCCTCTATTATACACCTGCAGTAACTTCACTCTGCCACCAGATGGTGCTGTATCCTCTATTATACACCTGCAGTAACTCCTCTCTGCCACCAGATGGTGCTGCTGTATCCTCATACACCTGCAGTAACTTCACTCTGCCACCAGATGGTGCTTTATCCTCTATTATACACCTGCAGTAACTTCTCTCCGCCACCAGATGGTGCTGTATCCTCTATTATACACCTGCAGTAACTTCACTCTGCCACCAGATGGTGCTGCTGTATCCTCTATTATACACCTGCAGTAACTTCACTCTGCCACCAGATGGTGCTGCTGTATCCTCTATTATACACCTGCAGTAACTTCACTCTGCCACCAGATGGTGCTGTATCCTCTATTATACACCTGCAGTAACTTCACTCTGCCACCAGATGGTGCTGCTGTATCCTCTATTATACACCTGCAGTAACTTCTCTCCGCCACCAGATGGTGCTGTATCCTCTATTATACACCTGCAGTAACTTCACTCTGCCACCAGATGGTGCTGCTGTATCCTCTATTATTACACCTGCAGTAACTTCTCTCTGCCACCAGATGGTGCTGTATCCTCTATTATACACCTGCAGTAACTTCACTCTGCCACCAGATGGTGCTGTATCCTCTATTATACACCTGCAGTAACTTCACTCTGCCACCAGATGGTGCTGTATCCTCTATTATACACCTGCAGTAACTTCACTCTGCCACCAGATGGTGCTGCTGTATCCTCTATTATACACCTGCAGTAACTTCTCTCCGCCACCAGATGGTGCTGTATCCTCTATTATACACCTGCAGTAACTTCACTCTGCCACCAGATGGTGCTGCTGTATCCTCTATTATTACACCTGCAGTAACTTCTCTCTGCCACCAGATGGTGCTGTATCCTCTATTATACACCTGCAGTAACTTCACTCTGCCACCAGATGGTGCTGTATCCTCTATTATACACCTGCAGTAACTTCACTCTGCCACCAGATGGTGCTGTATCCTCTATTATACACCTGCAGTAACTTCACTCTGCCACCAGATGGTGCTGCTGTATCCTCTATTATACACCTGCAGTAACTTCACTCTGCCACCAGATGGTGCTGCTGTATCCTCTATTATACACCTGCAGTAACTTCACTCTGCCACCAGATGGTGCTGCTGTATCCTCTATTATACACCTGCAGTAACTTCTCTCTGCCACCAGGTGGTGCTGTATCCTCTATTATACACCTGCAGTAACTTCTCTCTGCCACCAGATGGTGCTGTATCCTCTATTATACACCTGCAGTAACTCCTCTCTGCCACCAGATGGTGCTGCTGTATCCTCTATTATACACCTGCAGTAACTTCACTCTGCCACCAGATGGTGCTGTGTCCTCTATTATTACACCTGCAGTAACTTCTCTCTGCCACCAGATGGTGCTGTATCCTCTATTATACACCTGCAGTAACTCCTCTCTGCCACCAGATGGTGCTGCTGTATCCTCTATTATACACCTGCAGTAACTTCTCTCTGCCACCAGATGGTGCTGTAGCCTCTATTATACACCTGCAGTAACTTCTCTCCACCACCAGATGGTGCTGCTGTATCCTCTATTATACACCTGCAGTAACTTCTCTCTGCCACCAGATGGTGCTGCTGTATCCTCTATTATACACCTGCAGTAACTTCTGTCTGCCACCAGATGGTGCTGTATCCTCTATTATTACACCTGCAGTAACTTCTCTCTGCCACCAGATGGTGCTGTATCCTCTATTATACACCTGCAGTAACTTCACTCTGCCACCAGATGGTGCTGCTGTATCCTCTACTATACACCTGCAGTAACTTCTCTCTGCCACCAGATGGTGCTGCTGTATCCTCTATTATACACCTGCAGTAACTTCTCTCTGCCACCAGATGGTGCTGCTGTATCCTCTATTATACACCTGCAGTAACTTCACTCTGCCACCAGATGGTGCTGCTGTATCCTCTATTATACACCTGCAGTAACTTCTCTCTGCCACCAGATGGTGCTGCTGTATCCTCTATTATACGCCTGCAGTAACTTCTCTCCGCCACCAGATGGTGCTGTATCCTCTATTATACGCCTGCAGTAGCTTCTCTCTGCCACCAGATGGTGCACGTGTCCCTCGCCCATTTTACAGCCCAGGAAGGGGCAATTCTGCGCTGATTAGTAAATATTAATTCCAATAATCTCCACCTCGCGGAGGCAGAAAACTCTGGCTGATGAGAACAATCTCTTATTATTAGTGTCCGGTCACAGTCATTGCTCCAGTCTCTTTTCTCAGTAACAGAAGCTAAAATACTAGAACTTTTCCCATTAGACGTCCCACCACCGATACTGTATACAGACACGAAGGGAAATCAGTTTTTGTAAAAATATATAAAACCAGACCCCTGATGTACTGGCTGACTCTGTGCCCCATGAAGAGCAGCCCCCAACATGGCCGCACGATCACCGCTCATCACTCCTCTGCCCCATGCTGAATCACTTCCATACCGATGACTTCGCTTCCACAATTGTCCGTTTTGGGGGTTCCGATTCCTGTTGGTCGGTTCCTGCGTCATCAGGGGCTGGGGGTCTTCGGACTATTTATCACAGCCCCCCAATTACTGGAGATACCCGAGGACGTATTCTCCGATGCCGATGAAATACACGACTTGGGCAATTCCAAAGAGAGGAGCGATGACCAGCGCCCGGCACCAGGCCCCCTTCATGAACGCCCTCGGACCCTCATTCCGCCATATCTTCCTGTTTGAAGAAGGAAAAAGAAAAGCGAGCCGTCAGCGCAGGGTCCGGTCCCCGGCATTGGGGTCTCCGATCAGTGCGGCTCACCTGGCGCAGTCCACGATCCCGCTGTACGTGTCTTCCCCGTGCCCCTTCTTCAGGGTCTGGATCCGCGTCTTCAGCACTAAATGAGACGCAGGGTTAAAGGGGCGGTCCAGGATGGTGATACCGACAGGACAGCTCACCAGTCAGTCCGGGACAATCCCTTTAAGCATCTTTTACTAAAAGAATACCAGAACTGGGCCCTTTAAGACGAGGAATCCTCTTTACACCCCAGTTAGAAAAGACTCACCGTCCAGAGGAGTCACCGCGACGGCCGCCACCGAGCCGGCGACGCATCCGGCCATAAACGAATGGTAAAATGGCGCCTTCTCCCGCGGAGACTTCTGTCCGAGCTTGTTAATGTTGGCGAAGAGGGGAAAGTAGATGATGGAGAAAGGAACGTCCCTGCGGAGGAGAGGAAATCCCGCTGATAGAACGGCCCCTGCCGGATTACTGGACAACCCCCTGCTAATCTGGCACTTTACTACTACTTACCTCAACAGCGTGGCCCCCAGACCCTTATAGACCCCCGATATTCCCTGCGTCCGGAGCAGATCTCTCGCTATCAGCAGGGCGGAGGGTCTCTGAGGAGCAGCGGTGGCGGCGGCTGCTCCAACTCCGGCTGCGACCTTCTGTTTCGCTAAAGGCAAAAAAAAAAAATAATAATTTCATTATCCAAGACATATAGCAGGTGCATAGTTCTGCAAGGGTGCTGTGTAGACAAAACGGTGCAGGAGCAAGGCTAATTAATGTGTAACGAACGTCGCTGCATTTCTATAGTGTAGAAAAGATGGGCAAGAAGATAACAAAAAGTAATGCCGGGGAAGGATTCTTTACAGTACGAGGAGTAAAGGTAAAATCCATCCAAAGACCATATCACAACTGACCACCAGGGGGCGAGAGATAATAACCAGTGCTGCCACCTAGTGGGCCGGTGTGCAGGTGCAGTCGAAGGGGCTATAATTGAGAAGTACCCAGGCGTCCGGCATCCTGCAGCTGGATCTTCAGCATCTCCATGGGTGACGTGACCACCACCTGGCAGGTCCCTGCACCGCAGCCGGCCAACATCTCCCGCACCAACGTCAGCTCCTTCCTGCAACCAAAACAGGAAATGTCACCGAGCGACCAGAGCCGTCTGCTCCCCATAAAACTGTGAGACCCTTCGCTGCTCTCTTCCTGCCATTATTCATTTCCTCAGACGAGATGTGAAGATGAACCAAACAGGTCGCCCACTCACCCGATTGTCGTCCCATTGATCGAAAACCTCAGATTCTACAGTAAACCTCCCTTCATATCATCTGCTAATCCGAAAGGTTCACATACTTTTACCACTTACAGAGGTGACATATTGGATCACTTTACTCTGATAAAAAATGCCACAGTCTACAGAGAAGTCCACAATAGTAATGGATGATTGTTCATAAAGAAAGACGCACCCCTCCTGGGACAGAACGTTCCGGAAAAAGTCATTGGCTGCTAGTTTTATAGCCTTTTCTGGAGTCACCAAGGTGAGATTCACAGCCGCCCCTATACAAGAGGAGAAATAGACATGATTATACTGCCCCCTATGTACAAGAATATAACTACTATAATACTGCCCCTATGTACAAGAATATAACTACTATAATACTGCCCCTATGTACAGGAATATAACTACTATAATACTGCCCCTATGTACAAGAATATAACTACTATAATACTGCTCCTATGTACAAGAATATAACTACTATAATACTGCCCCTATGTACAAGAATATAACTACTATAATACTGCTCCTATGTACAAGAATATAACTACTATAATACGGCCCCTATGTATCAGAATATAACTACTATAATACTGCCTCCTATGTACAAGAATATAACTGCTGTAATACTGCCCCTATGTACAAGAATATAACTACTATAATACCGCCCCTATGTACAAGAATATAACTACTATAATACCGCCCCTATGTACAAGAATATAACTACTATAATACTGCTCCTATGTACAAGAATATAACTACTATAATACTGCCCCCTATGTACAAGAATATAACTACTATAATACTGCTCCTATGTACAGGAATATAACTACTATAATACTGCTCCTATGTACAAGAATATAACTACTATAATACTGCTCCTATGTACAAGAATATAACTACTATAATACTGCTCCTATGTACAAGAATATAACTACTATAATACTGCTCATATGTACAAGAATATAACTACTATATTACTGCTCCTATGTACAAGAATATAACTACTATAATACTGCCCCTATGTACAAGAATATAACTATTATAATACTGCCCCCTCTGTACAAGAATATAACTACTATAATACTGCCCCCTATGTACAAGAATATAACTACTATAATACTGCCCCTATGTACAAGAATATAACTACTATAATACTGCTCCTATGTACAAGAATATAACTACTATAATACTGCCTCTATGTACAAGAATATAACTACTATATTACTGCTCCTATGTACAAGAATATAACTACTATAATACTGCTCCTATGTACAAGAATATAACAACTATAATACTGCTCCTATGTACAAGAATATAACTATTATAATACTGCCCCCTATATACAAGAATATAACTACTATAATACTGCTCCTATGTACCAGAATATAACTACTATAATACTGCTCCTATGTACAAGAATATAACTACTATAATACTGTCCCTATGTACAAGAATATAACTACTATAATACTGCCCCTATGTACAAGAATATAACTACTATAATACTGCTCCTATGTACAAGAATATAACTACTATAATACTGCCCCCTATGTACAAGAATGTAACTACTATAATACTGCCCCCTATGTACAAGAATATAACTACTATAATACTGCCACTATGTACAAGAATATAACTACTATAATACTGCCCCCTATGTACAAGAATATAACTACTATAATACTGCTCCTATGTACAAGAATATAACTACTATAATACTGCTCCTATGTACAAGAATATAACTACTATAATACTGTCCCTATGTACAAGAATATAACTACTATAATACTGCTCCTATGTACAAGAATATAACTACTATAATACTGCCCCTATGTACAAGAATATAACTACTATAATACTGCCCCTATGTACAAGAATATAACTACTATAATACTGCCCCTATGTACAAGAATATAACTACTATAATACGGCCCCTGGGGCTTTTTATTAGTTCTCACCTCTGTACATTCCAAAAAATCCTTCTGATCGCACCGTCTTTATCAGGCAGTCAAACCTGCGGGCGAGTATATAGCGGTGTGAGATTAGTGCACAATCCTGCGTGTTGCTTGAGGCACTAAATATTGAGGTCACATTTCACCTACTGGATCTGTTCATCCTGATCTTGCAGGTTCACCTAGAGTGACCTGTGCACTGTCTGGCGGAATATAATAACGCAGGGTGATGGTGGTCGCGGACACTGTAATGGCGGTATTTATAATGACGGCTCCCGTGATCGCTCATTCCTCTCATACCTCACACTCTGCCTCGTGGACATGGATTAACCCTGCGATGTCACCGCTTCTAGCGTCGTGGCTGTAGGCGACAGGCGCACTGTATATGCCCTTACAGAATCTGGCGTCTGCCCCTCCGGTTATCCCGGCTGCAGCCCTTTCATTACTCATGTAACCCTCCATTGTTGCGCTGACTTCTCCTGCGCTGCACCTTTCCTCTGGATTGCTCTTCCCCCGGATTTCAGGGATCTGCTGTATCAGCAGGGACCCTGGCACATCGCAGACACTGAGCGCCTGTTGGCGGAGCGCGCTGCCGGGGTGCGGTCAATAATAACAGATTTTGTAATATTTTGGATGTGGCAGAGCGTGAGTCATCTTCGGGAGGACTGGCAGACACCATTAATGGAAATGTTGTTTGTGTGCCAGTCTGAAGCCAACGCCGACAATGTGAAGATCAACTTTTACGACACAAGGTTTTTGATCCCAGGACCAGATCCTGCCGCTTAAAGGGGCAGTTATAAACCCTGGAGATTTAAGGCTCACTTAAAGGGAATGTGTTGTCACCATGTGTGCGGCCGTCCCCGGGTGGCGTCACTTACATGCCCCTGTAGATGCCCTGACCCTGCTGGTTCTGTAGTCGTGTCTTGGCGAGGTCGATGGGAAAGACACAGGTGACGCCCACCAGTCCGGCGATTCCGCCATTGATCAGTTTTGCGGGTAAGCTGTAATATAGAGGTTCCGATGTCACCAGATATAAGACCACCCTCCCCCGTATAGGGCTCAGTATCGGACATGTCGCCTGCACACTCACCTGATCTTCTCAGCCATATTTCCCTTCGGTGGTTGTCACGTTGTCAGCAGCAGTCCCAGTCCTTGGCCTGTAGGGGGAGACAGTGAGCCGGAGATAAATGCCTCATTTCATGGAGAATTCCCGCTTTCCTCGGTGCAGTACTCCACCACTGCTGCAGGTGGCGATATTTACAATGGGTTATTACAACACTGACACCTCCTGGTACTTCGGGGTATTACACCATCTAGCTGTTGTGAAACTACAATTCCCAGCATGTGACACAACTGGAACTTTCCCAATGTTTACCCCGGCGTCCCCACATGTGACCTCCGCACACATCGCTGTGCACACACTGCGGCCCCTTCATCCCTGCGCACGGGGCGGCAACGGCAGAGGGGCGGCGGCGTACCTGCCAAATATCCGCTGCCCCCACAGGTGGCCTGTGACCCTGTACGTGACAGGTGAAGGTGCATCTATATACAGTGTATCACACAGGGGAGGATTGGATACACGGCTCAGCAGTCAGTATCACACAGGATGGGATCAGATACATGGCTCAGCAGTCAGTATCACACAGGAGAGGATTAGATACACGGCTCAGCAGTCAGTATCACACAGGATGGGATCAGATACACGGCTCAGCAGTCAGTATCACACAGGAGAGGATTAGATACACGGCTCAGCAGACAGTATCACACAGGAGAGGATTAGATACACGGCTCAGCAGTCAGTATCACACAGGATAGGATTAGATACACAGCTCAGCAGTCAGTATCACACAGGAGAGGATTAGATACACAGCTCAGCAGTCAGTATCACACAGGAGAGGATTAGATACACGGCTCAGCAGTCAGTATCACACAGGAGAGGATTAGATACACGGCTCAGCAGACAGTATCACACAGCAGAGGATTAGATACACGGCTCAGCAGACAGTATCACACAGGAGAAGATTAGATACACAGCTCAGCAGTCAGTATCACACAGGAGAGGATTAGATACACGGCTCAGCAGACAGTATCACACAGGATAGGATTAGATACACGGCTCAGCAGTCAGTATCATACAGGATAGGATTAGATACACGGCTCAGCAGTCAGTATCACACAGGAGAGGATTAGATACACGGCTCAGCAGTCAGTATCACACAGGATGGGATCAGATACACGGCTCAGCAGTCAGTATCACACAGGAGAGGATTAGATACACGGCTCAGCAGTCAGTATCATACAGGATAGGATTAGATACACAGCTCAGCAGACAGTATCACACAGGATAGGATTAGATACACGGCTCAGCAGACAGTATCACACAGGATAGGATTAGATACATGGCTCAGCAGTCAGTATCACACAGGGGAGGATTAGATACATGGCTCAGCAGACAGTATCACACAGGAGAGGATTAGATACACGGCTCAGCAGTCAGTATCACACAGGGGAGGATTGGATACACGGCTCAGCAGTCAGTATCACACAGGAGAGAATTAGATACACAGCTCAGCAGACAGTATTACACAGGAGAGGATTAGATACACGGCTCAGCAGTCAGTATCACACAGGAGAGGATTAGATACACGGCTCAGCAGTCAGTATCACACAGGAGAGGATTAGATACACGGCTCAGCAGACAGTATCACACAGGAGAGGATTAGATACACGGCTCAGCAGTCAGTATCACACAGGGGAGGATTGGATACACGGCTCAGCAGTCAGTATCACACAGGAGAGGATTAGATACACGGCTCAGCAGTCAGTATCACACGGGAGGATTGGATACACGGCTCAGCAGTCAGTATCACACAGGAGAGGATTAGATACACGGCTCAGCAGTCAGTATCACACAGTGGAGGATTGGATACACGGCTCAGCAGTCAGTATCACACAGGAGAGAATTAGATACACAGCTCAGCAGTCAGTATCACACAGGAGAGGATTAGATACAAGGCTCAGCAGACAGTATTACACAGGATAGGATTAGATACACGGCTCAGCAGTCAGTATCACACAGGAGAGGATTAGATACACGGCTCAGCAGACAGTATTACACAGGATAGGATTAGATACACGGCTCAGCAGTCAGTATCACACAGGAGAGGATTAGATACACGGCTCAGCAGACAGTATCACACAGGTGATTAGATACACGGCTCAGCAGTCAGTATCACACAGGAGAGGATTAGATACACAGCTCAGCAGTCAGTATCACACAGGAGAGGATTAGATACACGGCTCAGCAGACAGTATCACACAGGAGGGGATTAGATACACGGCTCAGCAGACAGTATTACACAGGAGGGGATTAGATACACGGCTCAGCAGTCAGTATCACACAGGAGAGGATTAGATACACGGCTCAGCAGTCAGTATCACACAGGAGAGGATTAGATACACGGCTCAGCAGTCAGTATCACACAGGAGAGGATTAGATACACGGCTCAGCAGTCAGTATCACACAGGAGGATTAGATACACGGCTCAGCAGTCAGTATCACACAGGAGAGGATTAGATACACGGCTCAGCAGTCAGTATCACACAGGATAGGATTAGATACACGGCTCAGCAGTCAGTATCACACAGGAGGGGATTAGATACACGGCTCATCAGACAGTATCACACAGGAGGGGATTAGATACACGGCTCAGAAGTCAGTATCACACAGGATGGGATTAGATACACGGCTCAGCAGGCAGTATCACACAGGAGAGGATTAGATACACGGCTCAGCAGGCAGTATCACACAGGAGAGGATTAGATACACTGCTCAGCAGTCAGTATCACACAGGGGAGGATTGGATACACGGCTCAGCAGACAGTATCACACAGGAGAGGATTAGATACAAGGCTCAGCAGACAGTATTACACAGGATAGGATTAGATACACGGCTCAGCAGTCAGTATCACACAGGAGAGGATTAGATACACGGCTCAGCAGACAGTATTACACAGGATAGGATTAGATACACGGCTCAGCAGTCAGTATCACACAGGAGAGGATTAGATACACGGCTCAGCAGACAGTATCACACAGGTGATTAGATACACGGCTCAGCAGTCAGTATCACACAGGAGAGGATTAGATACACAGCTCAGCAGTCAGTATCACACAGGAGAGGATTAGATACACGGCTCAGCAGACAGTATCACACAGGAGGGGATTAGATACACGGCTCAGCAGACAGTATTACACAGGAGGGGATTAGATACACGGCTCAGCAGTCAGTATCACACAGGAGAGGATTAGATACACGGCTCAGCAGTCAGTATCACACAGGAGAGGATTAGATACACGGCTCAGCAGTCAGTATCACACAGGAGAGGATTAGATACACGGCTCAGCAGTCAGTATCACACAGGAGGATTAGATACACGGCTCAGCAGTCAGTATCACACAGGAGAGGATTAGATACACGGCTCAGCAGTCAGTATCACACAGGATAGGATTAGATACACGGCTCAGCAGTCAGTATCACACAGGAGGGGATTAGATACACGGCTCATCAGACAGTATCACACAGGAGGGGATTAGATACACGGCTCAGAAGTCAGTATCACACAGGATGGGATTAGATACACGGCTCAGCAGGCAGTATCACACAGGAGAGGATTAGATACACGGCTCAGCAGGCAGTATCACACAGGAGAGGATTAGATACACTGCTCAGCAGTCAGTATCACACAGGGGAGGATTGGATACACGGCTCAGCAGACAGTATCACACAGGATAGGATTAGATACACGGCTCAGCAGTCAGTATCACACAGGAGAGGATTAGATACACGGCTCAGCAGACAGTATCACACAGGATAGGATTAGATACACAGCTCAGCAGACAGTATCACACAGGATAGGATTAGATACACGGCTCAGCAGACAGTATCACACAGGAGAGGATTAGATATATGGCTCAGCAGTCAGTATCACACAGGAGAGGATTAGATACACGGCTCAGCAGTCAGTATCACACAGGAGAGGATTAGATACACGGCTCAGCAGACAGTATCACACAGGATAGGATTAGATACACGGCTCAGCAGACAGTATCACACAGGAGAGGATTAGATACACGGCTCAGCAGACAGTATCACACAGGATAGGATTAGATACACGGCTCAGCAGACAGTATCACACAGGAGAGGATTAGATACACGGCTCAGCAGACAGTATCACACAGGAGAGGATTAGATACACGGCTCAGCAGTCAGTATCACACAGGGGAGGATTGGATACACGGCTCAGCAGTCAGTATCACACAGGAGAGGATTAGATACACGGCTCAGCAGACAGTATTACACAGGATAGGATTAGATACACGGCTCAGCAGTCAGTATCACACAGGAGAGGATTAGATACACGGCTCAGCAGACAGTATCACACAGGTGATTAGATACACGGCTCAGCAGTCAGTATCACACAGGAGAGGATTAGATACACAGCTCAGCAGTCAGTATCACACAGGAGAGGATTAGATACACGGCTCAGCAGACAGTATCACACAGGAGGGGATTAGATACACGGCTCAGCAGACAGTATTACACAGGAGGGGATTAGATACACGGCTCAGCAGTCAGTATCACACAGGAGAGGATTAGATACACGGCTCAGCAGTCAGTATCACACAGGAGAGGATTAGATACACGGCTCAGCAGTCAGTATCACACAGGAGAGGATTAGATACACGGCTCAGCAGTCAGTATCACACAGGAGGATTAGATACACGGCTCAGCAGTCAGTATCACACAGGAGAGGATTAGATACACGGCTCAGCAGTCAGTATCACACAGGATAGGATTAGATACACGGCTCAGCAGTCAGTATCACACAGGAGGGGATTAGATACACGGCTCAGCAGACAGTATCACACAGGAGGGGATTAGATACACGGCTCAGAAGTCAGTATCACACAGGATGGGATTAGATACACGGCTCAGCAGGCAGTATCACACAGGAGAGGATTAGATACACGGCTCAGCAGGCAGTATCACACAGGAGAGGATTAGATACACTGCTCAGCAGTCAGTATCACACAGGGGAGGATTGGATACACGGCTCAGCAGACAGTATCACACAGGATAGGATTAGATACACGGCTCAGCAGTCAGTATCACACAGGAGAGGATTAGATACACGGCTCAGCAGACAGTATCACACAGGATAGGATTAGATACACAGCTCAGCAGACAGTATCACACAGGATAGGATTAGATACACGGCTCAGCAGACAGTATCACACAGGAGAGGATTAGATACATGGCTCAGCAGTCAGTATCACACAGGAGAGGATTAGATACACGGCTCAGCAGTCAGTATCACACAGGAGAGGATTAGATACACGGCTCAGCAGACAGTATCACAGGATAGGATTAGATACACGGCTCAGCAGACAGTATCACACAGGAGAGGATTAGATACACGGCTCAGCAGACAGTATCACATAGGATAAGATAAGATACACGGCTCAGCAGTCAGTATCACACAGGAGAGGATTAGATACACGGCTCAGCAGACAGTATCACACAGGATAGGATTAGATACACAGCTCAGCAGACAGTATCACACAGGATAGGATTAGATACACGGCTCAGCAGACAGTATCACACAGGATAGGATTAGATACACGTCTCAGCAGACAGTATCACACAGGAGAGGATTAGATACACGGCTCAGCAGACAGTATCACACAGTAGAGGATTAGATACACGGCTCAGCAGTCAGTATCACACAGGATAGGGTTAGATACACGGCTCAGCAGACAGTATCACACAGTAGAGGATTAGATACACAGCTCAGCAGTCAGTATCACACAGGAGAGGATTGGATACACGGCTCAGCAGTCAGTATCACACAGGATAGGATTATATACACGGCTCAGCAGTCAGTATCACACAGTAGAGGATTAGATACACGGCTCAGCAGACAGTATCACACAGTAGAGGATTAGATACACGGCTCAGCAGACAGTATCACACAGGAGAGGATTAGATACAAGGCTCAGCAGACTATCACACAGGAGAGGATTAGATACACAGCTCAGCAGTCAGTATCACACAGGAGAGGATTAGATACACGGCTCAGCAGTCAGTATCACAAAGGAGAGGATTAGATACAAGGCTCAGCAGACTATCACACAGGAGAGGATTAGATACACAGCTCAGCAGTCAGTATCACACAGGATAGGATTAGATACACGGCTCAGCAGACAGTATCACACAGGATAGGATTAGATACACGGCTCAGCAGACAGTATCACACAGGAGAGGATTAGATACACGGCTCAGCAGACAGTATCACACAGTAGAGGATTAGATACACGGCTCAGCAGTCAGTATCACACAGGATAGGGTTAGATACACGGCTCAGCAGACAGTATCACACAGTAGAGGATTAGATACACAGCTCAGCAGTCAGTATCACACAGGAGAGGATTAGATACACGGCTCAGCAGTCAGTATCACACAGGAGAGGATTAGATACACGGCTCAGCAGTCAGTATCACACAGGAGAGGATTAGATACACGGCTCAGCAGACAGTATCACACAGGAGAGGATTAGATACACGGCTCAGCAGACAGTATCACACAGGAGAGGATTAGATACACGGCTCAGCAGACAGTATCACACAGGAGAGGATTAGATACACGGCTCAGCAGACAGTATCACACAGGAGAGGATTAGATACACGGCTCAGCAGACAGTATCACACAGGATAGGATTAGATACACGGCTCAGCAGTCAGTATCACACAGGAGGGGATTAGATACACGGCTCAGCAGTCAGTATCACACAGGATAGGATTAGATACACGGCTCAGCAGGCAGTATCACACAGGAGAGGATTAGATACACTGCTCAGCAGTCAGTATCACACAGGGGAGGATTAGATACACGGCTCAGCAGTCAGTATCACACAGGGGAGGATTGGATACACGGCTCAGCAGACAGTATCACACAGGATAGGATTAGATACACGGCTCAGCAGTCAGTATCACACAGGAGAGGATTAGATACACGGCTCAGCAGACAGTATCACACAGGATAGGATTAGATACACAGCTCAGCAGACAGTATCACACAGGATAGGATTAGATACACGGCTCAGCAGACAGTATCACATAGGATAAGATAAGATACACAGCTCAGCAGACAGTATCACACAGAATAGGATTAGATACACGGCTCAGCAGACAGTATCACACAGGAGAGGATTAGATACACGGCTCAGCAGACAGTATCACACAGGAGAGGATTAGATACACGGCTCAGCAGACAGTATCACACAGGAGAGGATTAGATACACGGCTCAGCAGACAGTATCACACAGGATAGGATTAGATACACGGCTCAGCAGTCCGTATCACACAGGAGAGGATTAGATACACGGTTCAGCAGTCAGTATCACACAGTAGAGGATTAGATACACGGCTCAGCAGTCAGTATCACACAGGATAGGATTAGATACACGGCTCAGCAGACAGTATCACACAGTAGAGGATTAGATACACAGCTCAGCAGTCAGTATCACACAGGAGAGGATTAGATACACGGCTCAGCAGTCAGTATCACACAGTAGAGGATTAGATACACGGCTCAGCAGACAGTATCACACAGTAGAGGATTAGATACACGGCTCAGCAGACAGTATCACACAGGAGAGGATTAGATACACGGCTCAGCAGACAGTATCACACAGGAGAGGATTAGATACACGGCTCAGCAGACAGTATCACACAGGAGAGGATTAGATACACGGCTCAGCAGACAGTATCACACAGGAGAGGATTAGATACAAGGCTCAGCAGACTATCACACAGGAGAGGATTAGATACACAGCTCAGCAGTCAGTATCACACAGGAGAGGATTAGATACATAGCTCAGCAGACAGTATCACACAGGAGAGGATTAGATACACGGCTCAGCAGTCAGTATCACACAGGAGAGGATTAGATACACGGCTCAGCAGACAGTATCACACAGGAGAGGATTAGATACACGGCTCAGCAGACAGTATCACACAGGAGAGGATTAGATACACGGCTCAGCAGTCAGTATCACACAGGAGAGGATTAGATACACGGCTCAGCAGACAGTATCACACAGGAGAGGATTAGATACATGGCTCAGCAGACAGTATCACACAGGAGAGGATTAGATACACGGCTCAGCAGTCAGTATCACACAGGAGAGGATTAGATACACGGCTCAGCAGACAGTATCTCACAGAGGATTAGATACACGGCTCAGCAGTCAGTATCACACAGGAGAGGATTAGATACACGGCTCAGCAGACAGTATCACACAGGAGAGGATTAGATACACGGCTCAGCAGACAGTATCACACAGGATAGGATTAGATACACGGCTCAGCAGTCAGTATCACACAGGATAGGATTAGATACACGGCTCAGCAGACAGTATCACACAGGAGAGGATTAGATACACGGCTCAGCAGACAGTATCACACAGGAGAGGATTAGATACACGGCTCAGCAGACAGTATCACACAGGATAGGATTAGATACACGGCTCAGCAGACAGTATCACACAGGAGAGGATTAGATACACGGCTCAGCAGACAGTATCACACAGTAGAGGATTAGATACACAGCTCAGCAGTCAGTATCACACAGGATAGGATTAGATACACGGCTCAGCAGTCAGTATCACACAGGAGAGGATTAGATTCACGGCTCAGCAGACAGTATCACACAGTAGAGGATTAGATACACGGCTCAGCAGTCAGTATCACACAGGATAGGATTAGATACACGGCTCAGCAGTCAGTATCACACAGGATAGGATTAGATACACGGCTCAGCAGTCAGTATCACACAGGAGAGGATTAGATACACAGCTCAGCAGTCAGTATCACACAGGAGAGGATTAGATACACAGCTCAGCAGATGATAACAGATTCTAGGTGGAAGAAGAAAGAAAAAGGAGGAATAAAGTTTATTAGAGACTCCTAGAACTTTCTCTTCTATAATTTATCTTTGCGCCGTCGTTCCTACATGAAGGGGTTAATCTGCCGTGCCCCCCACTACTGCGGCCCCCATTAGATGCCCCTGATGCAAAACAATTCCCGCTACCATGGCGACCTTTGATGCGCTGCCCATCGCCATGGAGACAATTTGGCGGCAGCGTGAAGCTAAATCTAGGCCAGGCCTGAGGCCTTTGTGATTAATGAGTCAATAGCGGCTGAGACCTGCAAAGCTTAACCCCTTCATGTCCACGTCCAGACCTCTAGGAGGTGACAGCCCCCCCGTTCCGGGCAGATGATGGCGGCGATCTGCTGGTCATCTCCTCATTGCTCAATGTCGTGGTTCAGGTCATTGTCGTCTCCGCTGGCAACGATCCCCTCATATTAATGATTACACGGCTGCTTCTTCCTGACCGAGACCACAAGTGACCGCCACGTAATTCTGCTATAACACGTCCACCTGGACAATGAGGGCCAGCAGCACCGCCATATTGCGAGTTGTTGTGTCAGTAGCGGAGAAATGGTGCAGGCCCAAAGCCTGAGGCTGCACTACTGAGACCGATCGCTCGCTCCGCCCTTGTCTGTCATGGTCCCAGCTGGCGCCCACCTCAGCGCTGACCTTGATTATTGATGCAGAAGCCGATTAGATCTAGGTCTCGTCTCAGTGGTGCAGCCTCAGGGTTAGGCCCGGTAGACATCACTGTATCCTAAACAAGGAAATTTGGAGATTCTTCATTGTGGCCGACCATTACGGGTCCTTCTTAGTATTGGCCTCATCATATGGGTGTTTTGGGCCCCTCCAAGGTACCAGGGTCCAGGAGCAAGTCCTACACCCACTATGAGAAGCCCATCTGGAAACGTTATCTGGGAGGTGGGCGAAGAGACCGGCCCTGTTACCCCAGAGTCCATCCATGACGGGCTCCATTCCATCATGGAGGTCCACATGGTGCGGTGCGAAGACCAGGTAGCCCCCGCCCGACAAAGATCACAGACCCCAAAACGTTACAGATCAGCCAATTTTTTGCTCTTTCTTTAAGGGTGCCCCCACCCCACCCCTCAAAAAAGAGCAAAACGGAGCCGACAATCGACTGCACAGCGGAGAACATCGTCCGTGTCTGCGTCAAGATTCATCATAATTGAAAACAAATGTCAAAGGAAAATTCCAAAAATTCCACTAAAAAAAAAAAGCAACCGATCGGCTCTGCCAGATGCGGAGTTGGGGACGTTTTTACAAAGTTCGGCCTTTCTTACCCTCGTCAGTGCCACGGTGGTCTCCACGCATCAAAGACAAAACCACGGTTTCTTCAATATTTTCTGAAAAAAAAAAAAAAAGAAAAAAAAAAGTTAAAAAGGAAATGAAAACTTTGTAGGGGAAGAACGCCCGGCGAGTGCGCTGCTGCCTGGGGGTGTTAGGAGATGTAGCAGAGCTGGATGCAGAGAGGATCAGGACACTCACCAGGTACTACACCTCACCCCGCTATCTGCTCCTCTGCTGGGACTCCGAGTGCAAGATCCAGGGCTTGGTCTCTGGGAGGGACAGGAAGATCAAGAGGAGGAGAGAACGGCGCAACCAGGGCTCCAAAGTGCAAGTCAGGAATTACAAGCCAGAGATGGGAGAACGTCCCAAATACTTCACAGAACAGTCAAATAACACCGAATACACAGAGCAAAGGCAGGTGCAGAGGAAATACTGCAGCAAAGAAGACAAGCAGTCCATATAGTAATCTAACCGGGCCCAAAGAGACAGTGCAAGGGTGTAAAACATAATACTGCCCCCTATGTACAAGAATATAACTACTATAATACTGCTCCTATGTGCAAGAATAGAACTACTATAATACTGCTCCTATGTACAAGAATATAACTACTATAATACTGCTCCTATGTACAAGAATATAACTACTATAATACTGCCCCCTATGTACAAGAATATAACTACTATAATACTGCCCCCTATGTACAAGAATATAACTACTATAATACTGCTCCTATGTACAGGAATATAACTACTATAATACTGCCCCTATGTACAAGAATATAACTACTATAATACTGCTCCTATGTACAAGAATATAACTACTATAATACTGCCCCTATGTACAAGAATATAACTACTATAATACTGCCCCCTATGTACAAGAATATAACTACTATAATACTGCCCCCTATGTACAAGAATATAACTACTATAATACTGCTCCTATGTACAGGAATATAACTACTATAATACTGCCCCTATGTACAAGAATATAACTACTATAATACTGCTCCTATGTACAAGAATATAACTACTATAATACTGCCCCTATGTACAAGAATATAACTACTATAATACTGCCCCTATGTACAAGAATATAACTACTATAATACTGCCCCTATGTACAAGAATATAACTACTATAATACTGCCCCTATGTATAAGAATATAACTACTATAATACTGCCCCTATATACAAGAATATAACTACTATAATACTGCTCCTATGTACAAGAATATATCTACTATAATACTGCCCCCTATGTACAAGAATATTACTACTATAATACTGCCCCCTATGTATAAGAATATAACTACTATAATACTTCTCCTATGTACAAGAATATAACTACTATAATACTGCCCCTATGTACAAGAATATAACTACTATAATACTGCCCCCTATGTACAAGAATATAACTACTATAATACTGCCCCCTATGTATAAGAATATACAGTGCCTACAAGTAGTATTCAACCCCCTGCAGATTTAGCAGGTTTACACATTTGGAATTAGCTTGGCATTGTGACATTTGGACTGTAGATCAGCCTGGAAGTGTGAAATGCACTGCAGCAAAAAAGAATGTTATTTCTTTGTTTATTTTTTTTTTAAATTGTGAAAAGTTTTTTCAGAGGGTCATTTATTATTCAACCCCTCAACCCCCCAGAATTCTGTTTGGTTCCCCTAAAGTATTAAGAAGTAGTTCAGGCACAAAGAACAATGAGCTTCACATGTTTGGATTAATTATCTCTTTTTCCAGCCTTTTCTGACTATTTAAGACCCTCCCGAAACTTGTGAACAGCACTCAAACATGGTCAACATGGGAAAGACAAAGGAGCATTCCAAGGCCATCAGAGACAAGATCGTGGAGGGTCACAAGGCTGGCAAGGGGTACAAAACCCTTTCCAAGGAGTTGGGCCTACCTGTCTCCACTGTTGGGAGCATCATCCAGAAGTGGAAGGCTTATGGAACTACTGTTAGCCTTCCACGGCCTGGACAGCCTTTGAAAGTTTCCTCCCGTGCCGAGGCCAGGCTTGTCCGAAGAGTCAAGGCTAACCCAAGGACAACAAGGAAGGAGCTCCGAGAAGATCTCATGGCAGTGGGGACATTGGTTTCAGTCAATACCATAAGTAACGTACTCCACCGCAATGGTCTCCGTTCCAGACGAGCCCATAAGGTACCTTTACTTTCAAAGCGTCATGTCAAGGCTCGTCTACAGTTTGCTCATGATCACCTGGAGGACTCTGAGACTGACTGGTTCAAGGTTCTCTGGTCTGATGAGACCAAGATCGAGATCTTTGGTGCCAACCACACACGTGACGTTTGGAGACTGGATGGCACTGCATACGACCCCAAGAATACCATCCCTACAGTCAAGCATGGTGGTGGCAGCATCATGCTGTGGGGCTGTTTCTCAGCCAAGGGGCCTGGCCATCTGGTCCGCATGCATGGGAAGATGGATAGCACGGCCTACCTGGAGATTTTGGCCAAGAACCTCCGCTCCTCCATCAAGGATCTTAAGATGGGTCGTCATTTCATCTTCCAACAAGACAACGACCCAAAGCACACAGCCAAGAAAACCAAGGCCTGGTTCAAGAGGCAAAAAATCAAGGTGTTGCAGTGGCCTAGTCAGTCTCCTGACCTTAACCCAATTGAAAACTTGTTGAAGGAGCTCAAGATTAAAGTCCACATGAGACACCCAAAGAACCTAGATAACTTGGAGAAGATCTGCATGGAGGAGTGGGCCAAGATAACTCCAGAGACCTGTGCCTGCCTGATCAGGTCTTATAAAAGACGATTATTAGCTGTAATTGCAAACAAAGGTTATTCCACAAAATATTAAACCTAGGGGTTGAATAATAATTGACCCACACTTTTATGTTTAAAATTTATAAAAATTTAACTGAGCAACAAAACTTTTTGGTTTGTAAGATTTATGCATCTGTTAATAAAACCTGCTCTTGTTTGAAGTTTGAAGGCTCTAACTTATTTGCATCTTATTAAACCTGCTAAATCTGCAGGGGGTTGAATACTACTTGTAGGCACTGTAACTACTATAATACTGCCCCCTAGGTATAAGAATATAACTACTATAATACTGCTCCTATGTACAAGAATATAACTACTATAATACTGCTCCTATGTACAAGAATATAACTACTATAATACTGCCCCTATGTACAAGAATATAACTACTATAATACTGCCCCCTATGTACAAGAATATAACTACTATAATACTGCCCCTATGTACAAGAATATAACTACTATAATACTGCCCCTATGTACAAGAATATAACTACTATAATACTGCCCCCTAGGTATAAGAATATAACTACTATAATCCTGCCTTCTCCAAGATAAAAAGGATCCTTACCACCTGCAAAATAACAAGCTTACCCCTTTAGCAACATGGTACAAGGGGTTAAGATTTCCAGATGAGTTGCACTCCACATAATTGAGCAGCCGCCAAGTATGAGGTAAACAGCACTGAGCGTCTGGGGAGGCGTTACTTATTTCCAAGATGATGGTATATAGGAGGTGGGGGGCGTCATCACATCCATCTCAGAAACCTCACACTCCAGCACTATAATTCTCAGAGTTCTCAGAGGGGCAAGAAATGAAATTGAATATGTGCATTAAATAAAGTATGTGAACCCCAACTATTCTTTACACTCCATAAACCTCTGAAAAGGTACATACAACAATAGCCGAAAGTTTTGGCACCATTGAAATTGTTCCAGAAAATGAAGTATTTCTCCCAGAAAATTATTGCAATTACATGTTTTGTTATACACGTGTTTATTTCCTCTGTGTGTATTGGAAAAATACACAAAGAAAAAAACAGAAAAAAATTAAAATTGGGTGCAATTTCAAAGAAAACTCCAAAAATGAACCAGACAAAATTGTGGGTAAACAGCTTTGTTTCCTGCGTGTGATGCTCGCTCACACTCACCTCTGGCAAGTAACAGGTAGGGACAATATGAAAATCACACCTCACACCAGATAAAAAGGACAGAAGTTAACTCGATCTTTGCATTGTGTGTCTGTGTGTGCCGCACTAAGCATGGAGAACAGAGAGAGAGAGAGAGAGAGAGAAGAGAACTGTGTGGAGGATCACAGATGTTTTAGGGATGCTTTGGTGGCTTGACTGTGTGCAAGACATCGTGAAATCTGAAGATTACCAAAGGATTTTGGGTGGCAATGTAGTGCCAAGTGTCAGAATGCTGAGTTTGCATCCTAGGTCATGGGTCTCCAACAGCAGGACAATGACCCCAAACATATGAGGGGCGTTCATTAAAAGATTTTCCCTGACCCACTCCCTGTGGAATGAGAGAAATGAACCTGGGCTCAGTAATTAGTCCTTCTCTATATAGGTGGCACCTAGGGACACACACTTCTCCCATCTCTTTATTGAACTGTGCACACCTCGCTTGTAGAAGTCGACAGGATGCTACAAAAGCTGTGTTGGGACTTCGGAAGTCAGATCATCTGGAAAATGCTTGCTTGATTCAAAAATGGTCGGGTGAATAAGGGGGATGCGGTAGAATTTCACAGCCACAGGAGCATACTGCCCTTTGGGCAACATGTGAGTTGTGAACTGGTGCATTGTCTTCCAGGAGGCGGACACCTTTGGTGAACGTGCCGCGTCTCTTGGTTTTAATGGCCTCCGCGGCTGTGAAGCATACCAGCCCCAGCGACCATGGTGCCCTTTATTAGGATATCCATCAATACTCCTCCGTGCTGGTCCCAACATACTGTGCGCATGACCTTGCCTGCCGAGGGTTGGACACGTACCTTCTTTGGAGGCCTCGGTGAGTTTTGATGGCTTCCATTGCATCTAGTAGACTTTATTCTCAGGATCAGTGATGGACCCGGCCTTCATCCTGTGTGATCCATCTGTTGTCTCCTCCTGGTCTCCATGGCACATCGTCAATAGACCCCGAGAGCGTTAGACTCGTTCCTGCTTCTGGAAAGGTGTGAACAGCCGGGGAACCCAGCGAGCGGAGACCTTACGCATGTGAAGATGGTCTTGGATGATGTTTTCCACGGACCACGCACTAATCTTGACGAATGGTTATGCGGTGATTTTCCAAAATGGCGACCTCCACTTGCTTGAATGGTGCGTTCATCAGTAGCCGTTTCGCGTTAAGTTTTGTTCAATTTGTAATAACGTTCTGGGACAATATCAGGGTGCCGACACTTTTGGCCGTGGCTGTGGATGTACAAGGTCGGTTTTAGCGTTGTGTTCCCATGATAACTAGTGGCGACTTTGCGCCGTTCCTCCGTTACACACGAGCCAGTGAGTGAATGCCGCGGCCATTGTGGGGACGACCGTCACTGACCGGACGGGTAAAGAAGAGACCAGAGCGGAGACTGAAGCCACCTAACGTGTTTATTCTAATACCGGGCTTGTACAGTGCAGCGGCGCGGACCCCCGAACTCCGGCACTCGTCCTTCTCTTTTCATAGAATAAAATAATAAAACAAAAAACACACGTTAAATCAGGACCGCTGGACTCTACCGATGCGACTTCTCCCGCTCGGGGCGGCCGATGAGGTAATTGGAGGTTGTGTGAAACAAAAGCACCAAAAAAATTCATACAAATATATACAGACAATAAAATAGTACAAAAAATAAATACAATTCACATTCTGTGGGAGAATACTGGTAGACAAGGGGGCGGGGCAAAAAAAACAACTGCGGCGGTCCGCCATGATGGTCTGAAACGTGTGAAGGTCGAGAACACAAGGCAAATATGTTTAGTGACAGCACGGCCATAGCGGGGACCTGCGGGAGAGAAGCACGTGGGCAACAGCAACGCTGCTGGGCTACAACCTGCGGCCCCCCGGCTGGTGAGAGACTACAACACCCAGCATGCTAGGAGTTACTGTATGTAACAGCTGAGACAAGAGCACGCTGGGACATGTAGCTTTGGAAACACCTGAAATAGAAGGTCATGCTGGTACTTGTAGTTTTGCAACTGCTAATGAAAAACTACAACTCCCAGCAAGGCCTGACACCACAGACTACAAGTACCAGCATGCCCAATACATCAAGTGTTGTAAATCCTACAATCTTCCAGCATGCTCCAGCCTCAGCTGTTGCAAAACTGCAACTCCCAGCATGCCCTGACGGTACAGCTGAAGCCTGAGTATGCTGGAAGATGTAGGTTTCATAATACTTGAAAAATCAGGACATGCTGGTACTTGTAGTTTTGCAATAGCCAACGCATGACTATAATTACCAGCATGTCCTTATCGTACAGCTTATGCAAAACTACAACTCCCAGCATGTCCTGACGGTACAGCTGAAGTCACAGCAGGCTCGAAAACTTAAGGTTTGCAACAATTGAACTATCAGGGCATGCTGGTACTTGTAGTCTTGCATTAGCTGTATCATCAGGGCATTCTAGGACATGTAGTTTTGCAAAAGCCAGGAATCAAGAAGTTAAATATAATTGATCTGCACAATTTTAGGAAAAAGTTTTGGGGGTTTTTTTGCATGATTTGGACCCAAGGATAATTTAAAGGGACGGCGAGTGCGTGGAGTCGGGACTGTGCCACGCCCAGAGCATTTCATGTATAAATCCATCGATCTGTGGTAGGGCTCCGCCTGGTGGACAGCAGCAGCTACTGCACAGATCATGTCCCTTTTACCAGACGCGTTCGTGTTGCACAAAACTTCCAGAAACAACGCACTGTGCTCCCCTCGCTTTCTACGATCCGCCTCTACGATGCGTTTCACTGTTCGTTTTTTTCGTCTGCTGTCAGCCCCCCCCCCCAATGTGACACAAAAAAAAATAAAAAGTTCAGTCCCCAAAAATAAAGTATTGAAGGCAGCAATGAGTGGAGTGTAAACAGGGCGCCGGGCAGCGAGTACGGGGATTCCTGAGAACGTCGAGTCCATGAACCTCGCCAGGAGGGGACGCCGTCTAATCAGACCAGTCTCTGCTGGACACTCGGCATAGGGGGGCCCGGAGAGGAGCCCCCAGAAGGCACGGATCACGGTGCTGAGACGGAGGAGTCGTCCTGAATGTCACCGGCGTTATGTCTGTGGGAAGAACGAAGGAGATTAGACATGGAGGAGACAAAGCTTCACCTTTAACCCCTTTCCGACATCGGGAGTAATAGTACGCGGACGTCGGACTCCCTCCGTTTGACATGTGCCTCTAACAGCCGCGGGTGGAATGGCGATCCACCCGCGGCTGTTAACCTGCTAAATGCCGCTGTCAATCTCTTGACCTCTATGGTGGTCAAACCCGGATTGCTACGAGGGCCCACCCAGTGGTCGGCGCTCACAGCAAGTGAGCATTTCTGCTACATACAGGCGATCTGATCATCGTCTGTATGTAGCAGAGACGATTGGACAAGTGCAGCTTCTAGTCTCCCATGAAGACTATTGAAACACGCAAAAAGTAGAAAAAATGTTGTTCAAGATTTATATTATTAAAAAAAAAAAAAAAGTTAAAATCACCCCCATACAAAATAAAATAACAAACAAACACACACATATTTGGTATCTCCGCATTCAGAAACGTACGATCAATATAAAAGAATTTGCCTGATCGCTTTAGCATAAAAACCGCGAACAACTGTGGAATTGCACTTTTTTTTCCCATTTTCCAGTACACCATTTGATAAAACCAATGATGTTGTTCAAAAGTACAACTCGTCCCGCAAAAAACAAGCCCTCACATGGCCATATTGACGGGAAAATTAAAAAAAAAAAAAAAAAGTTATGCCTCTGGGAAAAAGGGGAGCGATAAACGAAAACGCAAAATGGCCCGGGGGTTAATTGTGTATTTTTCCAGTTTTATCGCTGGGGGGTCTTGGATCTGTGATCGTCTGCAAATCATCATCAATTTAGAGACCCCCAATATAACCTGGACACGGGGCGTCATGATATTACCAACATGGCAGTGATCTGAAGCCAGTGCACACTGACGAAAAGTAAAGCCCCCGATCGTCACAGCCCCCCGCACTCCCGTCACGTTGACAAGACAGGGGTGGTCTCGCCTCAGTCAAAAAAATATTCGATGTGGTGGTCAATAAGGGGTAAAAACAAGAATGGGCCCTGACTTACCTGATCCAGCGGTAACATGGGGGGTCTCTCCATCATCTCCCCCTGCAGTGGACCTCTGCTTTTGGGAAAAGATGGCAGATGCATTTGTGGGGGAAACCTAAAATGTGGAAAAGAAAAAAAAAAGGGAATCAGCAAAGAAGGCAGGTGACCAAGCGGGTCTCAAAGAAATATGTGGCTAGGACCCCCACTGATCACCAGAAAACACCCGCAGGAGTCTGAATGGAGCAGCGACACCCCCAGAATACAGGATTGGGGTCCCTGCTCCGGCGATCAGTGGGCGTCCAAGCGATTTTTATTGGGAGAGCTGCCATCTAGTGGTGCCTCCTGGTAATTGCATTTTCTCCAAAGGCCATCATGAACTCTAGTGACGGCCCTGAACGCACCTTTGTGGCCGGTACAAGTCAGTAAACGGCTGCTCCATCAGGGCAGCATGGAAGTGCCCCCTACTGTCCATCGGGGGGTAACCAGAGCTCATCTGGGGGTGTCCGTTGGTCTGCCCAGACACAGGGTGGTGTTGCGGGTACCCTCGGGGTTGGTACTGCTGATGGGCAGGGTAGTGTGACTGAGGCATCACATGGGATGGGGGTCGGTAGTTGGGACTGGCCCAGCCAGGTGCCCGGCCGTAGCCGTAGGTGCCGCTCTGCCTCTTGTGACTGTCCAGATCCAGGAACTGTTTGGGGCTCTCCGGACGGCTGGAGGGGTCGCCGTCCTTCTCGGTTTTCTCCTCCGGGCCCTCCGTGCTGTCGCCTGGCACGGCTCGGGGCTGTCCCTCCAGCAGAGGGGACATGAGGAGGCGCCGCAGCTCCTCCATGTTTTGTGCACTCCTGTCAGGTCGGATGAAACCCCCTGAGCGCTGGGGGGTCAGTGGTCCATTGTGCTGCCAGCGCTGGTACTCCTCAGGGTAAAAGGGAGGCCGCTGGTAAGGCTGGAATAGAGGCCGCTGATAAGAGAAGACCTCACCCTGAGGATGGTACCGGGGGAACGGGCCAACATGAGGCAGCGGGGACATGCTTCCCAATGGTTGGAGGGGCTGAGGTGGTCCCGGGGGCTGACAGGTGACGGCGCGGATGCCAGGAGCTGGAATCAAGGGGGTAAAGTCATGTCTTTGTTCTCGTCCTGTCACATCTACAGGGGACAGCGGGCGACGAACATCCTGATGAATTACGGCAGCAGGTTCTGACGGCTCAGAGACCCCAAGTGCTGCGTCCAACCCATTCTGAGGGCTCACAAGAGACCCCGAGGCCTGAAGAGTCTCATCATCCGGGACATTGCTGGGAACCAGATTCCTCCGACTGTCCGAGCTCAGCACAGCGGGAGGAGCGGAAATAGGGTCTGTGATGGAGGGCAAGTCATGAGGAGGGGGAAGCAGCGATGGCGCCGGAGGGGCAGAAACTCCTAAAATAACAAAATATCACAAGAATGAGACAAGAAGAAAACCCGCTATAATCTGCATTACATATCGTGTGTACATACATTACTGATCCTGATTTACCTCCTGTATTATACCCCAGAGCTGCACTCACTAGTCTGCTGGTGCAGTCAGTGTGTACATACATTACATTACTGATCCTGAGTTACATCCTGTATTATACTCCAGAGCTGCACTCACTATTCTGCTGGTGCAGTCACTGTGTACATACATTACTGATCCTGAGTTACATCCTGTATTATACCCCAGAGCTGCACTCACTATTCTGCTGGTGCAGTCACTGTGTACACACATTACATTACTGATCCTGAGTTACATCCTGTATTATACTCCAGAGCTGCACTCACTATTCTGCTGGTGCAGTCACTGTGTACATACATTACATTACTGATCCTGAGTTACCTCCTGTATTATACCCCAGAGCTGCACTCACTATTCTGCTGGTGCAGTCACTGTGTACATACATTACATTACTGATCCTGAGTTACCTCCTGTATTATACCCCAGAGCTGCACTCACTATTCTGCTGGTGCAGTCACTGTGTACATACATTACATTACTGATCCTGAGTTACCTCCTGTATTATACCCCAGAGCTGCACTCACTATTCTGCTGGTGCAGTCACTGTGTACATACATTACTGATCCTGAGTTACATCCTGTATTATACCCCAGAGCTGCACTCACTATTCTGCTGGTGCAGTCACTGTGTACACACATTACATTACTGATCCTGAGTTACATCCTGTATTATACTCCAGAGCTGCACTCACTATTCTGCTGGTGCAGTCACTGTGTACATACATTACATTACTGATCCTGAGTTACCTCCTGTATTATACCCCAGAGCTGCACTCACTATTCTGCTGGTGCAGTCACTGTGTACATACATTACATTACTGATCCTGAGTTACCTCCTGTATTATACCCCAGAGCTGCACTCACTATTCTGCTGGTGCAGTCACTGTGTACATACATTACATTACTGATCCTGAGTTACCTCCTGTATTATACCCCAGAGCTGCACTCACTATTCTGCTGGTGCAGTCACTGTGTACATACATTACATTACTGATCCTGAGTTACATCCTGTATTATACTCCAGAGCTGCACTCACTATTCTGCTGGTGCAGTCACTGTGTACATACATTACATTTATGTTTGTGTGTGTGTGTGTGTAGCCCATTCACTATCTCATCTATCCCCCACCCCCTGAAGATGGCTGGACCATCATTGTAAATACATCATTGTAAATACAAACCTGTACTTTGTATCTCCCCACCTCATTGTAGATTGTAAGCTCTCACGAGCAGGGTCATCTTATTTTGCTTTATTGCTGTATTGTTAACATTGTTACCTATGACTGCTGTTTGAAACTGTTAAACTGTAAAGCGCTGCGGAATATGTTGGCGCTATATAAATAAAGATTATTATTATTATTACATTACTGACCCTGAGTTACCCTGAGTATACTCCAGAGCTGCACTCACTATTCTGCTGGTGCAGTCACTGTGTACATACATTACATTACTGATCCTGAGTTACATCCTGTATTATACCCCAGAGCTGCACTCACTATTCTGCTGGTGCAGTCACTGTGTACACACATTACATTACTGATCCTGAGTTACATCCTGTATTATACTCCAGAGCTGCACTCACTATTCTGCTGGTGCAGTCACTGTGTACATACATTACATTACTGATCCTGAGTTACCTCCTGTATTATACCCCAGAGCTGCACTCACTATTCTGCTGGTGCAGTCACTGTGTACATACATTACATTACTGATCCTGAGTTACCTCCTGTATTATACCCCAGAGCTGCACTCACTATTCTGCTGGTGCAGTCACTGTGTACATACATTACATTACTGATCCTGAGTTACCTCCTGTATTATACCCCAGAGCTGCACTCACTATTCTGCTGGTGCAGTCACTGTGTACATACATTACTGATCCTGAGTTACATCCTGTATTATACCCCAGAGCTGCACTCACTATTCTGCTGGTGCAGTCACTGTGTACACACATTACATTACTGATCCTGAGTTACATCCTGTATTATACTCCAGAGCTGCACTCACTATTCTGCTGGTGCAGTCACTGTGTACATACATTACATTACTGATCCTGAGTTACCTCCTGTATTATACCCCAGAGCTGCACTCACTATTCTGCTGGTGCAGTCACTGTGTACATACATTACATTACTGATCCTGAGTTACCTCCTGTATTATACCCCAGAGCTGCACTCACTATTCTGCTGGTGCAGTCACTGTGTACATACATTACATTACTGATCCTGAGTTACCTCCTGTATTATACCCCAGAGCTGCACTCACTATTCTGCTGGTGCAGTCACTGTGTACATACATTACATTACTGATCCTGAGTTACATCCTGTATTATACTCCAGAGCTGCACTCACTATTCTGCTGGTGCAGTCACTGTGTACATACATTACATTTATGTTTGTGTGTGTGTGTGTGTAGCCCATTCACTATCTCATCTATCCCCCACCCCCTGAAGATGGCTGGACCATCATTGTAAATACATCATTGTAAATACAAACCTGTACTTTGTATCTCCCCACCTCATTGTAGATTGTAAGCTCTCACGAGCAGGGTCATCTTATTTTGCTTTATTGCTGTATTGTTAACATTGTTACCTATGACTGCTGTTTGAAACTGTTAAACTGTAAAGCGCTGCGGAATATGTTGGCGCTATATAAATAAAGATTATTATTATTATTACATTACTGACCCTGAGTTACCCTGAGTATACTCCAGAGCTGCACTCACTATTCTGCTGGTGCAGTCACTGTGTACATACATTACATTACTGATCCTGAGTTACATCCTGTATTATACCTCAGAGCTGCACTCACTATTCTGCTGGGGCTGTCAATGTGTACATACATTACATTACTGATCCTGAGTTACATCCTGTATTATACTCCAGAGCTGCACTCACTATTCTGCTGGTGCAGTCACCGTGTACAGGTCCTTCTCAAAAAATTAGCATATAGTGTTAAATTTCATTATTTACCATAATGTAATGATTACAATTAAACTTTCATATATTATAGATTCATTATCCACCAACTGAAATTTGTCAGGTCTTTTATTGTTTTAATACTGATGATTTTGGCCTACAACTCCTGATAACCCAAAAAACCTGTCTCAATAAATTAGCATATTTCACCCGTCCAATCAAATAAAAGTGTTTTTTAATAACAAACAAAAAAACCATCAAATAATAATGTTCAGTTATGCACTCAATACTTTGTCGGGAATCCTTTGGCAGAAATGACTGCTTCAATGCGGCGTGGCATGGAGGCAATCAGCCTGTGACACTGCTGAGATGTTATGGAGGCCCAGGATGCTTCAATAGCGGCCTTAAGCTCATCCAGAGTGTTGGGTCTTGCGTCTCTCAACTTTCTCTTCACAATATCCCACAGATTCTCTATGGGGTTCAGGTCAGGAGAGTTGGCAGGCCAATTGAGCACAGTAATACCATGGTCAGTAAACCATTTACCAGTGGTTTTGGCACTGTGAGCAGGTGCCAGGAAGCATGAAGTGCTCCAAAATCTCCTGATAGCTAGCTGCATTGACCCTGCCCTTGATGAAACACAGTGGACCAACACCAGCAGCTGACATGGCACCCCACACCATCACTGACTGTGGGTACTTGACACTGGACTTCAGGCATTTTGGCATTTCCTTCTCCCCAGTCTTCCTCCAGACTCTGGCACCTTGATTTCCGAATGACATGCAAAATTTGCTTTCATCAGAAAAAAGTACTTGGGACCACGTAGCAACAGTCCAGTGCTGCTTCTCTGTAGCCCAGGTCAGGCGCTTCTGCCGCTGTTTACCTGGGGAATGCGGCACCTGTAGCCCATTTCCTGCACACGCCTGTGCACGGTGGCTCTGGATGTTTCCACACCAGACTCAGTCCACTGCTTCCTCAGGTTCCCCAAGGTCTGGAATCGGTCCTTCTCCACAATCTTCCTCAGGGTCCGGTCACCTCTTCTCGTTGTACAGCGTTTTCTGCCACATTGTTTCCTTCCAACAGACTTAGCATTGAGGTGCCTTGATACAGCACTCTGGGAACAGCCTATTTGTTGAGAAATTTCTTTCTGGGTCTTACCCTCTTGCTTGAGGGTGTCAATGATGGCCTTCTTGACATCTGTCAGGTCGCTAGTCTTACCCATGATGGGGGTTTTGAGTAATGAACCAGGCAGGGAGTTTTTAAAAGCCTCAGGTATCTTTTGCATGTGTTTAGAGTTAATTAGTTGATTCAGAAGATTAGGGTAATAGGTCGTTTAGAGAACCTTTTCTTGATATGCTAATTTATTGAGACAGGTTTTTTGGGTTATCAGGAGTTGTATGCCAAAATCATCAGTATTAAAACAATAAAAGACCTGACAAATTTCAGTTGGTGGATAATGAATCTATAATATATGAAAGTTTAATTGTAATCATTACATTATGGTAAATAATGAAATTTAACACTATATGCTAATTTTTTGAGAAGGACCTGTACATACATTACATTACTGATCCTGAGTTACCTCCTGTATTATACCCCAGAGCTGCACTCACTCTTCTGCTGGTGCAGTCACTGAGTACATACATTACATTACCGATCCTGAGTTACATCCTGTATTATACCCCAGAGCTGCACTCACTATTCTCCTGGTGCAGTCACTGTGTACATACATTACTGATCCTGAGTAACATCCTGTATTATCCTCCAGAGCCGCACTCACTATTCTGCTGGTGCAATCACTGTGTACATACATTACTGACCCTGAGTTACATCCTGTATTATACTCCAGAGCTGCACTCACTATTCTGCTGGTGCAGTCACTGTGTACATACATTACATTACTGATCCTGAGTTATATCCTGTATTATACTCCAGAGCTGCACTCACTATTCTGCTGGTGCCGTCACTGTGTACATACATTACATTACTGATCCTGAGTTACATCCTGTATTATACTCCAGAGCCGCACTCACTATTCTGCTGGTGCAGTCACTGTGTACATACATTACATTACTGATCCTGAGTTACATCCTGTATTATACTCCAGAGCTGCACTCACTATTCTGCTGGTGCAGTCACTGTGTACATACATTACATTACTGATCCTGAGTAACATCCTGTATTATACTCCAGAGCCGCACTCGCTATTCTGCTGGTGCAATCACTGTGTACATACATTACTGATCCTGAGTTACATCCTGTATTATACTCCAGAGCTGCACTCACTATTCTGCTGGTGCAGTCACTGTGTACATAATTACCTTTTACATCTGTGGCTCCGTCCATTGGTCTGTCGGGGGTGGGTGAAGGGTCTGACCCATCGTTCCCAGTGTGGACTGGAGTGGGTGATGGCCGACAATGGTCAGGGGTGAAGGACGCCTGGGATGGGTAAGAGGTGGTCGGTGGGGGCGGCTGAGATGTGTAGAGTGTTGAGGACGCCAGAGTTGCGGAGCGCTCGGTTGCTGCACGGACAAAGGACGTCAATCTCTGCATCGCGATCATCTCAGGACTGTCCATCATGGGATTTCCAGAAGAACCAAATGCATGTCTGACCCCGGGGTTGGGTCCTGTAAATGGAGGGTCTAATGGATGGGGGAAGGGTGCAGGGTCTGCTCTCAGACCAGGGTTCTGGGAGTCATTTCCATTCCACATGGCTGGCTGAAGTCCATATCTGTAGGTGGGATTAGTGGCACTAGAGGGAGGCGCTTTTCCACCTGGTGCAGGGAGTCTCACTGGTGCTATTAACCCAGCAGGACACTTAGGTTGTGGATGTCGGCCCCATTCTTGGACAGATGTCCTCCCGGGACCAGATCCCTCGGACGTTCGTGGAGCTCGGAAATCCAGACATTTATCATCAGCCTGCAAGAAAGACACGCGGGGGGTTACATGGTGGACCGAGGACAACGTGGGGTATAACACCCAAAGTACACAACACCACACACCTGAGTGCCGAAACTCTGACCACCATGAATGGGATCACCGGGGAGCGGCTCTGGAAATCTCAGGGGCCCAAAGCCAAGACTGGTGTCCGAACCCTGAAGAGGTGCGAGCATCAACGATGCGGCCGGCTGAAGAAAGGGAAAACAAGCAAAAGAGACAGTACATAGGGGGCAGCATTATTATTATTTATTATTATAGCGCCACTTATTCCATGGCGCTTTACATGTAAGGAGGGGTGTACATAATAAAAACAAGTACAATAATCTTAAACAATACAAGTCATAACTGGTCCAGGAGGAGTGAGGACCCTGCCCGCGAAGGCTCACAATCTACAAGGGATGGGTGAGGATACAGGAGGATAGAAGACCCTGCCCGCGAGGGCTCACAATCTACAAGGGATGGGTGAGAATACAGGAGGAGAGAGGACCCTGCCCGCGAGGGCTCACAATCTACAAGGGATGGGTGAGGATACAGGAGGAGAGAGCACCCTGCCCGCGAGGGCTCACAATCTACAAGGGATGGGTGAGGATACAGGAGGATAGAAGACCCTGCCCGCGAGGGCTCACAATCTACAAGGGATGGGTGAGAATACAGAAGGCGAGGACTGAGCTGGTCATACAGCGGTTTGGTCGATCGGTGGTTACTGCAGGTTGTAGGCTTGTCGGAAGAGGTGGGTCTTCAGGTTCTTTTTGAAGGTTTCGATGGTGGGCGAGAGTCTGATGTGTTGTGGTAGAGGGTTCCAGAGTAGGGGTGATACGCGAGAGAAATCTTGTATGTGATTGTGGGAAGAGGAGATAAGAGGGGAGTAGAGAAGGAGATCTTGTGAGGATCGGAGGTTACGTGCAGGAAAGTACCGGGAGACGAGGTCACAGATGTATGGAGGAGACAGGTTGTGGATGGCTTTGTACGTCATGGTTAGGGTTTTGTACTGGAGTCTCTGGGTAATGGGGAGCCAGTGCAGGGATTGACAGAGGGGAGAGGCCGGGGAATAGCGGGGGACAGGTGGATTAGTCGGGCAGCAGAGTTTAGAATAGATTGGAGGGGTGCGAGAGTGTTAGAAGGGAGGCCACAGAGCAGGAGGTTACAGTAGTCGAGGCGGGAGATGATGAGGGCATGGACTAGGGGTTTTTGCAGATTCTTGGTTTAGGAATGTACGGATCCTTGAAATATTTTTGAGTTGAAGGTGGCAGGAAGTGGAAAGGGCTTGGATATGCGGTTTGAAGGAGAGATCAGTGTCAAGGATTACCCCGAGACAGCGAGCTTGTGGGACTGGGAAGAGTGGGCAGCCGTTTACTGTAATGAATAGGTTCGTTGGGGGGGTCGCGTGAGATGGGGGAAAGACAATGAATTCTGTTTTGTCCATGTTAAGTTTTAGAAATCTAGCGGAGAAGAAGGATGAAATAGTGGACAGACATTGAGGGATTCTGGTTAGTAGGGAGGTGATATCTGGTCCAGAGATGTAGATCTGTGTGTCATCAGCATAGAGGTGATACTGAAAGCCATGAGATTCTATGAGCTGTCCCAGGCCAAAAGTGTAAATGGAGAAGAGCAGGGGCCCTAGGACTGAACCTTGTGGGACTCCGACAGATAGGGGGCGAGGTGAGGAGGTGGTGTGTGAGTGGGAGACGCTGAATGTCCGGTCTGTTAGGTCCAGGAGGAGGAGGGCAGGGTAGTGTAGAAGGCAGATGACAGGTCCAGGAGGATGAGGACCGAGTAGTGTAGAAGACAGAGAAGATCCAGGAGGAGGAGAACTGAGTAGGGTAGAAGGCAGAGGACAGGTCCAGGAGGAGGAGGATAGAGTAGTGTCGCTTGCTCTTGGCGGTTAATAGGTCATTGCTGACCTTAGTTAGGGCAGTTTCAGTGGAGTGGTGTGACCGAAAGCCAGATTGTAAGCTGTCAAAGAGGGAACAGGAAGAGAGATGGGAGGACAGTTCAAGATGGACGTGTTGTCCCAGTAGTTTTGAGGCTTAAGGGAGAAGAGATGTCGGGCGATAGCTAGATACAGAGGATTTTGTTTAACTCTGAAAATGTGTTTCGGCCACACACCCCCACATCCACTCACAGCTGAGTCCTCTTAGTAGCAGATATATGCAGACCCAGGAGTCTGATCCACACTTTAGTCTGATCCATGTATCTATCAAATTCCATCTTTCAAATTACAGATTTCTAATTACACTACTTTGAATTAGACTGAATTCTAGAATGCATTTGGCCACTCATCATTCCTACCGTTTTATCATCATCATCGTCACCATCTGTACCATCTAATCAAGCTGTTTGCCTCTTCCCACAGGTATGCACTGAATGCTTTATTATTAAGTATTATAGTAGTGATATTCTTGTACATAGGGGCAGTATTATAGTAGTTATATTCTTGTACATAGGGGCAGTATTATAGTAGTTATATTCCTGTACATGGGGCAGTATTATAGTAGTTATATTCTTGTACATAGGGGCAGTATTATAGTAGTTATATTCTTGTACATAGGAGCAGTATTATAGTAGTTATATTCTTGTACATAGGAGCAGTATTATAGTAGTTATATTCTGTACATAGGAGCAGTATTATAGTAGTTATATTATTGTACATAGGAGCAGTATTATAGTAGTTATATTCTTGTACATAGGAGCAGTATTATAGTAGTTCTATTCTTGTACATAAGGCAGTATTATAGTAGTTATATTCTTCTACATATGGGCAGTATTATAGTAGTTATATTCTGTACATAGGAGCAGTATTATAGTAGTTATATTCTTGTACATAGGGGCAGTATTATAGTAGTTATATTCTTGTACATAGGGGCAGTATTATAGTAGTTATATTCTTATACATAGGGGGCAGTATTATAGTAGTTATATTCTTGTACATAGGGGCAGTATTATAGTAGTTATATTCTTGTACATAGGGGCAGTATTATAGTAGTTATATTCTTGTACATAGGGGCAGTATTATAGTAGTTATATTCTTGTACATAGGGGCAGTATTATAGTAGTTATATTCTTGTACATAGGAGCAGTATTATAGTAGTTATATTCTTGTACATAGGAGCAGTATTATAGTAGTTATATTCTTGTACATAGGGGCAGTATTATAGTAGTTATATTCTTATACATAGGGGGCAGTATTATAGTAGTTATATTCTTGTACATAGGGGCAGTATTATAGTAGTTATATTCTTGTACATAGGGGCAGTATTATAGTAGTTATATTCTTGTACATAGGGGCAGTATTATAGTAGTTATATTCTTGTACATAAGGCAGTATTATAGTAGTTATATTCTGTACATAGGAGCAGTATTATAGTAGTTATATTCTTGTACATAGGAGCAGTATTATAGTAGTTATATTCTTGTACATAGGGGCAGTATTATAGTAGTTATATTCTTGTACATAGGGGCAGTATTATAGTAGTTATATTCTGTACATAGGAGCAGTATTATAGTAGTTATAGTCTTGTACATAGGGGCAGTATTATAGTAGTTATATTCTTGTACATAGGAGCAGTATTATAGTAGTTATATTCTTGTACATAAGGCAGTATTATAGTAGTTATATTCTTCTACATATGGGCAGTATTATAGTAGTTATATTCTGTACATAGGAGCAGTATTATAGTAGTTATATTCCTGTACATAGGGGCAGTATTATAGTAGTTATATTATTGTACATAGGAGCAGTATTATAGTAGTTATATTCTTGTACATAAGGCAGTATTATAGTAGTTATATTCTTCTACATATGGGCAGTATTATAGTAGTTATATTCTTGTACATAGGAGCAGTATTATAGTAGTTATATTCTTGTACATAGGGGGCAGTATTATAGTAGTTATATTCTTGTACATAGGAGCAGTATTATAGTAGTTATATTCTTGTACATAGGGGGCAGTATTATAGTAGTTATATTCTTGTACATAGGAGCAGTATTATACTAGTTATATTCTTGTACATAGGAGCAGTATTATAGTAGTTATATTCCTGTACATAGGGGCAGTATTATAGTAGTTATATTCTTGCACATACAAGCAGCATTATAGTAGTTATATTCTTGTACATAGGGGCAGTATTATAGTAGTTATATTCTTGTACATAGGGGCAGTATTATAGTAGTTATATTCTTGCACATACGAGCAGTATTATAGTAGTTATATTCTTGTACATAGGAGCAGTATTATAGTAGTTATATTCTTGTAAATAGGAGCAGTATTATAGTAGTTATATTCTTGTACATAGGGGCAGTATTATACTAGTTATATTCTTGTAAATAGGAGCAGTATTATAGTAGTTATATTCTTGTACATAGGGGCAGTATTATAATAGTTATATTCTTGTACATAGGAGCAGTATTATAGTAGTTATATTCCTGTACATAGGGGCAGTATTATAATAGTTATATTTTTCTACATAATAGTGGACAGCTTATTATTTACCGTGTCTCTGGGGTGGAAGGAGCTCCTGTTTGTGCCTCCACACTGCATGGGGTGCGGGTACGCTGGTCCTCTGGGAGTTCTGCTCACCGCCGGCTGCAGTCGCTCGTCTCCATCTTCGCTGGGAGATGACTGGTGGATCATGCTGCTCTCTGAACTCTGCCGCTTTCTGCCCCCTTCCTCTTTACTCTTCCTCCATCCTCCAGCCCTGGAGCCTCTCCCTTGGCTCCGCCTCTTCGAGGGTTTCTCCTTTTCGTCATAGCGGATCCAGGTGTCTCCATCAGACTCTGCATCATCATCCGGGAGGTGCTTGAGCAAAGCCTTCTTAAAGCAGCGCTCCAGACTGTCGGCCATCTCTGTGTATTCTGTAAGGAGCCGTGTCGGTGATGATAATGAGGAGACGTCAGTGATAATAGTACAATAATATAATGCTGCCAGGTGAACTCACCGCTATCAGGTCCATTGTACTTGGCGCAGTTTTTAAAAATGGTTCTCACGTCCTTGACAAACTGATCCTTAGTAAGGTAATACCCAGAGCCGAGCCGCTGCTCCACCTTGGAGATGTCCATAGGGCACTGAGGAGTAAAGGAGCAATCAGTTGCTTTATATGAGGGTAGGAAGGCAAGGAGCCGCCGGAGGCGAGGGGAGGCAAGGAGCCGCCGGAGGTGAGGGGAGGCAAGGAGCCGTCGGAGGCGAGGGGAGGCAAGGAGCCGTCGGAGGCGAGGGGAGGCAAGGAGCCGTCGGAGGCGAGGGGAGGCAAGCAGCCGGCGGAGGCGAGGGAAGGCAAGCAGCCAGCGGAGGCGAGAGAAGGCAAGCAGCCGGCGGAGGCGAGGGAAGGCAAGCAGCTGGCGGAGGCGAGGGAAGGCAAGCAGCCGGCGGAGGCGAGGGAAGGCAAACAGCCGCCGGAGGCGAGAACGGTCGCTCATCTCCCAGGAGAACATAAGAGGATCGGTGACCTACCGTGATGATATCATAATAATTGGGAGCGTAAGACTCGTCCACCGGCTCCAGAAATGGCCAGGAGTCCTTATGAGCCTTCACTGCATCGAGAACTGGAAGAGAAGTTACCGAAATTACATGCGACCCAATGTCGGCCCTGAATGGTGGCGAGAACCACTGTTAAAAGGGATAATCCGATTCTTAAAGGGATATCGCAAGCCATTAAGGCAAATCCATAGGAGCCAAGACTAAGGAGGTGGCCACATGTCCACTGAAGGCTCCATCCACTTCCACGGGAGTCTCAGAGGTCGTTGGGACACACTCACCTTTATACATGGCCGTGTACTGATCGTCCAGGTCAATCCCCAGCCTGTAAGGTAAAAGTCACGTTACGAGCATGCCGTATGCTGCTATATACCATACACCCTGTATGCAGGAACACTCACAGATCCGACACTTGGTAGTCGCCCTGGATGGGAGAGGTGGGTTCCAGGTGGCATAATTCCGGGGGCAACTGTTTGCCCTGTGACAGCAGCCAGGAGCGCTCCTCCCTCAGCTTCCTCCTCCGAGCCCGATCTGTCATTGATGGAGCACAGGGGACATGACATGAAGAATGTTGGGCATATGGCACCATGACGCCGACTGCACAATCCTGCCCATCTCTACGTTACCTTCCACTGATCGGACTTTCTCGGCCATCACTCGCTTCCTCTCCTCCTTCTGCAGGAGCTCATGTTCATTCCTCTGCATCATCAGCAGTAGTTGCCGCTCCTCCTCTTCAGCTCCGGGGTCCTGCAGAACACAGGGTCAGCATATCAACCATGCCGATACTTAAAGGGGGCGTCTAATGGAGCGACGGCCCCGGAGTGCGATACCGGTAGGTACGTGCAGACAACACACTTTAGAAGTTGGTGTCCCCATTAATAGACTGGATAAAGTCACTGCTAATTTGCTATGTAGTTTTCTACATCTACCAGCAGAGGGCGCCCGAAAACCATCAAAAACGTAATCCGTTACCTCCAAGAACAAAGAAGGAGGCGATAAGGGGGGGGGGGGGGGGGGGGGGGTGAGAGTCTGGGCCAGCTCTATCTTAGGTGACGGGACCGTTACACTGAGAGATGCAAGTTGGCATTGTTTTTTATTTTTTGCACAATATATACAGTACAGACCAAAAGTTTGGACACACCTTCTCATTTAAAGATTTTTCAGTATTTTCATGACTATGAAAATTGTACATTCACACTGAAGGCATCAAAACTATGAATTAACACATGTGGAATTATATACTTAACAAAAAAGTGTGAAACAACTGAAATTATGTCTTATATTCTAGGTTCTTCAAAGTAGCCACCTTTTGCTTTGATGACTGCTTTGCACACTCTTGGCATTCTCTTGATGAGCTTCAAGAGGTAGTCACTGGGAATGGTCTTCACTTCACAGGTGTGCCCAGTCAGGTTTAATAAGGTTTCTTGCCTTATAAATGGGGTTGGGACCATCAGTTGTGTTGTGCAGAAGTCTGGAGGATACACAGCTGATAGTCCTACTGAATAGACTGTTAGAATTTGTATTATGGCAAGAAAAAAGGAGATTTTTGTGTACTCACCGTAAAATCCTTTTCTCAGAGCCAATCATTGGGGGACACAGGACCATGGGTGTTATGCTGCTGCCACTAGGAGGACACTAAGTAAACACAGAAAGAATAGCTCCTCCCCTGCAGTATACACCCTCCTGCTGGCTCCCAGCTCCTCCCCTGCAGTATACACCCTCCTGCTGGCTCTCAGCTCCTCCCCTGCAGTATACACCCTCCTGCTGGCTCGGCTCCTCCCCTGCAGTATACACCCTCCTGCTGGCTCTCAGCTCCTCCCCTGCAGTATACATCCTCCTGCTGGCTCTCAGCTCCTCCCCTGCAGTATACACCCTCCTGCTGGCTCCCAGCTCCTCCCCTGCAGTATACACCCTCCTGCTGGCTCTCGGCTCCTCCTCTGCAGTATACACCCTGCTGCTGGCTCTCGGCTCCTCCCCTGCAGTATACACCCTCCTGCTGGCTCTCAGCTCCTCCCCTGCAGTATACACCCTGCTGCTGGCTCTCAGCTCCTCCCCTGCAGTATACACCCTCCTGCTGGCTCTCGGCTCCTCCCCTGCAGTATACACCCTCCTGCTGGCTCCCGGCTCCTCCCCTGCAGTATACACCCTCCTGCTGGCTCTCAGCTCCTCCCCTGCAGTATACACCCTCCTGCTGGCTCTCAGCTCCTCCCCTGCAGTATACACCCTCCTGCTGGCTCTCAGCTCCTCCCCTGCAGTATACATCCTCCTGCTGGCTCTCAGCTCCTCCCCTGCAGTATACACCCTCCTGCTGGCTCTCAGCTCCTCCCCTGCAGTATACACCCTCCTGCTGGCTCTCAGCTCCTCCCCTGCAGTATACACCCTCCTGCTGGCTCTCAGCTCCTCCCCTGCAGTATACACCCTCCTGCTGGCTCTCAGCTCCTCCCCTGCAGTATACACCCTCCTGCTGGCTCTCAGCTCCTCCCCTGCAGTATACACCCTCCTGCTGGCTCTCAGCTCCTCCCCTGCAGTATACACCCTCCTGCTGGCTCTCAGCTCCTCCCCTGCAGTATACACCCTCCTGCTGGCTCTCAGCTCCTCCCCTGCAGTATACGCCCTCCTGCCGGCTCTCAGCTCCTCCCCTGCAGTATACATCCTCCTGCTGGCTCTCAGCTCCTCCCCTGCAGTATACACCCTCCTGCCGGCTCTCAGCTCCTCCCCTGCAGTATACATCCTCCTGCTGGCTCTCAGCTCCTCCCCTGCAGTATACACCCTCCTGCTGGCTCTCAGCTCCTCCCCTGCAGTATACACCCTCCTGCTGGCTCTCAGTGAACCAGTTTGGTAACAAAGTAGTAGGAGCTTAATATTTAACAAGGATGAACTATGTCAAAACCAAGTTAACTTAAAAAAAAACAAAGCCAATAGGCTAACAGGGTGGGTGCTGTGTCCCCCAATGATTGGCTCGGAGAAAAGGATTTTACGGTGAGTACACAAAAATCTCCTTTTCTCCTACGCCTCATTGGGGGACACAGGACCATGGGACGTCCTAAAGCAGTCCCTGGGTGGGAAACAATTAACTGCAATTGCTGCTTGTACCCACAAGTTACAGATGCGGCACAGCCGCCTGCAAAATTCGTCTGCCGACGGTCGCATCTGCCGAGGCCTGAGAGTGAATATGGTAATGTTTTGTAAAGGTATGCAGGCTGGACCAAGTCGCAGCCTTACAAACTTGTGTTGCAGAAGCTTGGTGCCGGATGGCCCAAGACGCACCCACTGACCGAGTGGAGTGAGCCTTAATCGCTGCTGGGACAGGAAGACCTCTGTCTCGGTAGGACTCCTGAATAGCCAAACGGATCCATTTGGCTATTGTCGCCTTGGAAGCAGGAAACCCTTTCCTCGGTCCTTCCGGGAGCACAAATAGGGCATCTGACCTGCGGAAAGACGCTGTCCGCGAGATGTATCTCCTAAGAGCTCTCACTAAATCCAGTGTGTTGAAGGGCCTTCTTGACGCGATGGACTTGTGCCGGACAGTGACGGTAAGACAATCTCCTCATTGAGATGAAAAGAGGATACAACTTTCGGTAGAAAAGAGGGGGATGTCCTCAAAACCACCTTATCCTGATGAAAATTCAGGAACGGAACTTGAGAGGACAGAGCCGCCAGTTGGAGACTCGTCTAATAGAGGTGACCGCAACTAGAAAAGCAACTTTCCATGAAAGAAGAGACAGGCAAACCTCCTGTAGAGGTTCGAAAGGAGCCTGTTGCAAAACTCCGAGGACCAGATTAAGATCCCATGGTTCCAACGGCATCCTATAGGGGGGAGCCTGATGGGAGACTCCCTGAATAAACGTCTTGACCTGTAATCTGTTGGCAATCCTGCGTTGGAAGAGAACAGACAGGGCTGAGATCTGCCCCTTGAGAAAACTAAAGGCGAGACCCAAGTCCAAACCCGTTTGTAAGAACTCAAGAATGGAAGGGATGGAAAAATGTAGAGGAGAACGTCCTCGGTCGCTACACCATGAAAAGAAAGTCTTCCAAGAGCAATGATAGATACACATAGACGTAGGCTTTCTAGCGTTGATCATGGTAGCTATGACTTCTGTAGAGAAACCTGCCTGGGTTAGGACCCAGGACTCAACGGCCATGCCGTCAAACACAGGGCCTCTGAGTTCTGGTGGTAAACGGGGCCTTGAGATAGCAGATCTGCGCGATTCGGTAATCGCCAGGGAATGTCGGCAACTAGTTGAACTAGTTCCGTGTACCACACCCGGCGCTGCCAATCTGGCGCAATCAGGATTACTGGTACCCTCTCCACTCTGATTTTCTTGATGACTCTCGGCAGGAGAGGAAGCGGGGGAAATATGTACGCGAAAATGATGCCACGTGAGTACAAGAGCGTCTGCCCCGATGGCTGCCGGATCGTGGGACCAAGCCATGAAGTCGGAAACCTTGGAATTCAGCCGTGAGGCCATCAGATCCACGTCCGGGATTCCCCAACGACAGCAGATCTGGTGGAAGATCTCCGGATGGAGAGACCACTCCCCGGAGTCGAGGCATTGCCGACTGAGGAAGTCTGCGTTCCAATTGTCCACTCCCGGGATGTGAACCGCAGAGATCATTGAGTGGTTTTCCTCGGCCCATCGGAGGATGTGGCCTACCTCTGTCATGGCCGCCCTGCTGCGGGTTCCCCCTTGGCGGTTGATGTATGCCACTGCAGTGGCGTTGTCAGACTGAATCCCGATTGGGCGACCTGCTAGAAAGGGATGGAACTGGAGAAGTGCCAGCCTGATCGCCCGGATTTCCAAGATGTTGATTGGAAGGCGTGATTCCTGGGGGGACCAGCGGCCCTGAGCAGTGTGATGAAGGAACACCGCTCCCCAGCCTAGAAGACTGGCGTCTGTCGTCACAACCAGCCAGTGTACTGGAAGAAAAGACTTCCCTTGATTCAGGGAGGATTTCAATGTCCACACCTGAGAGACTGTCTGACTCGCTGGGGAAGGAGGAACAGACGGTCTACGGAGAACGGGTTCCTGTCCCAAACAGCCAGGAGGGCATGCTGTAGAGGACGGAGGTGTAGTTGGGCAAATGGAACCGCCTCCAGAGCTCCTACCATCCTGCCGAGGACTCTCATACTGAAGCGCAGAGAGTGAGAGCGAGGCTGAGAGAGCTTCTGAGCTTCTCGCTGTAAGACAGATCTTTTCCGGGGGAAGAAGAACCAATCCCCAGGACGACTCGAGTATCATTCCTAGAAAGGAAATTCGCTGAGCCGGTACTGGGGAAGATTTTTTGAAGTTTATCTTCCAACCCAGGCGGGAAAGGGTATCTATTGTGATGGCCACGGCTTCCTTGCAGGAGCGGAAAGAGGGGCCTTTGATGAGGATATCGTCTAAATACGGGACCGCCACCACTCCTCGGGTGTGGAGTATGGCCACGGCAGCCGCCATGACCTTGGTGAATACCCTGGGAGTGGTGGCAAGGGCAGAGCAACGAATTGGAAGTGATCTTCCTGAACTGCAAAACGAAGAAACCTTTGGTGAGAAGGTAAAATAGGAATGTGGAGGTATGCGTCCTGGATGTCTATAGACGCCAGGAACTCGCCTTTTTCCATGGAGGCGATGACAGAACGAAGCGATTCCATCCGGAACCGTCGCACCCTGACGAACCTGTTCAGCAGTTTTAGGTCTAGTATGGGCCGTACTGTACCATCCTTCTTTGGAACAATAAAGAGGTTTGAATAAAAACCTTGAAACCTTTCGCTTTGAGGGACCGGAATAGTAACTCCGTCTTTTCTCAGAGAGCTTATAGCTTTGAAGAACTCTGATGCTTTTGCCCTGGGAGGAGAAGACAGGAAAAAACGGTTTGGAGGACGAGATAAGAGATCTATCTTGTATCCGGAGGACACTAGATCGCAGACCCACTGGTCGTGAACGACCGAGAGCCACGCGGCACTGAAGGAAAGCAGGCGGTCGCCTACTTTGAGGGTGTCCCCCGGATACCGCAGGGAGTCATTGTGAGGAAGGTCTGCCCGTTCTGGCGCCTCTGGATCCCGGCTGCCTTGACCTGCCTCTCCATGAAGGGGAAGGCTTAAAAGAGGCCTGTGAACCTCTGTCTCCACGCTGTGCCCGGCCGGAACCGGGAGATGTGAAAGTAGAGGACCCGTTTGAGTTGTAACGAAAAAAATCGGGACCGAGCCTGTGGTTGCAGGTTCCGAAAGGGCAGAGAGGGTCTCTGTTGTGGAAGAAATTTGCTCTTCCCTCCAGTGGCGTCAGAAATTAACTGGTCGAGCTTTTCGCCAAAAAGGCGACCGCTCTGATATGGGAGAGAAGTCAATTACTTTTTGGAAGTAGAATCCGTACGCCAGTCCCTGAGCCATAAGGACCTCCGGATGGTGATGGCATTTGCTGCTGCTTGAGAAGCGCAGTCAGCGGCATCCAGGGACGCGGTCACTACAAAATCTCCTGCTCTGGCTGAGTAGCGAGGTCTGCTATCGCGGGGTGAAGATTGGTATCCAGTACTGCTGAAGACAAGACCTCAGCCCAGTGGGTCATAGCCTTAGCCACCCACGTAGCGGCAAAAGATGGAAAGAGTGCGGCCGCTGAGGCTTCAAAGGCTGAACGCGCCATATTGTCGATCTGACGAACGGTTGGATTTTTAATAGAGGCGCCCTCCGAAGAGGATAAAATAGATTTAGTAGCCAGGCGTGATACCGGAGGATCTACCGGGGAGATTGAGACCAATCTTTTCTTAGATCCTGGGCAAAGGGATATTTGGACTCCATGGGCTTCCGCCCTGTGAATCGTTTATCTGGACAGATCCGGTGAGATTCAACAATTTGCTTAAACTCGGGATGAGTGGCGAACACTCTGTGAGCTCGTTTGGTCCTCTTAAAGGACACGGCATGATCCGTTTTAGATAAGGGTTCCTCCTCAAGTCTCAAAGCCTTATTCACTGACTCAATTAGAGAGTCGAGAGTCTCCTGACCGTGATGAAATTCCTGATCTAGGGACGTGTCAGAATCGTCCTCTGAAACAGGTTTTCTACTAGCCCCAATGGAAGGGGAGCGAGAAATGGAGCTCTCAGAACCCAAAAACTGGTGATGGTCTGGGGATATGGCATGAGTCCTGTTCCTGGAAGAGCGAGAGCTCCTTGGCAAGGTACGACCCCCGGAGTAAGAGGGGTTCTGACCATCGGAAGAGTCTCCGTATTAGTGCCCTGGTTAGAGGAAGGGTCTCGGAACGAGTCTAACGCTTTTGCCAGGGATGCCATAGACCGGGAAAGGGAGGTAGCCCACTCAAGGGGACTAGGCTCACTGGGTTCAGTATCAGCAACAGGTGGTTCCTGAGCAGTCACCGGTTCACAAGCTGTGCACAATGCAGTATTGTGACCCCGGGGGAATGATACCTTACAAGAGGTACATGCAGCGAAAAATACAGTGTGGGTTTTCCCAGACTTTTTGTGAGGCTTTGGTTGAGACCTAGTAAAGCCTGGAGGAAAGCGCTTACTAGCAGGGGAAGGGTGAAGCTATGTTTCTGGAGCTTACCCATGGTCCTGTGTCTTGAGTCCCCAGGGGAGGTCCGCAGTGTGATGCCATGGGAGTTATGCACAGGAATCGCTAATCCTGAAGGCTGTGATTGAAAAGGCCGGAGCAGCGCTGCAGCATCAGCCCTGTGGGTGTACCAAGATGGCTGCCAAGATTCAGGAAGTGAGAGTGTATCTCAGGGAACGAGAAGCGCCAGAATGTGGGCGGCGGTAACTGCCGGTGGGCGTGGCCAAAACTCCGGCCTGTATGAAAGGGAAAAGCCGGGGGCTAAATTTTAAACCTGCGGTTGCGGCCTGCAGCACCGCGACCGCTATTAGCGCCTTTCTTGGGCCACACTCGCTGAAGGAATTGCCGCACTGCAGACCACCCACGGACCCGGGCTTTAAGGTGCTGACCTCCCGTACCCCGGGGACCAGGACCCCCCCAAGCGCCTCGGCCACCGCAGTGTACTCACGGTAGATGCGGTGGGCCGGTGCTCAATCCACCGTCACCATAGTCAGGGAGGGGGTGGAGAGCTTCTGCCGCCATGCGTCATCCACTATATCAGTGGTGGTGCAGAGGGGGGCTGCACGGACGCCATACATAATATGTCCGGCTGTGTACCTGGCTCCAGGAGAGAGGTAGATGGAGGGCTGCTCAATGTGGTCGCCTGCTATGGGGGGGGGAAATCGGAGCGCGAAGGAACAGTCGCCCGCAAGATGAGCTCAGGGCTGGCATCCAACGGTGCAGGAAAGGATACGGGAGGAACGCTCCACGTATTTGCCTGTTGACAGATCAGGGGAGATCGGAGCCTAGAAAGGATCCGTCGCCCCCATTCGCTCCGTTAAAGGAAAAAAAAAATTAAAAAAAAAATTAAAAATTAAAATAAAAACGGTGGGGTCTGAAACAACCCAAGTGCCTCCTACAGACACTAAACAAGAACTGGTTCACTGAGAGCCAGCAGGAGGGTGTATACTGCAGGGGAGGAGCTGAGAGCCAGCAGGAGGGTGTATACTGCAGGGGAGGAGCTGAGAGCCAGCAGGAGGGTGTATACTGCAGGGGAGGAGCTGAGAGCCAGCAGGAGGGTGTATACTGCAGGGGAGGATCTGAGAGCCAGCAGGAGGGTGTATACTGCAGGGGAGGAGCTGAGAGCCAGCAGGAGGGTGTATACTGCAGGGGAGGAGCTGAGAGCCAGCAGGAGGGTGTATACTGCAGGGGAGGATCTGAGAGCCAGCAGGAGGGTGTATACTGCAGGGGAGGATCTGAGAGCCAGCAGGAGGGTGTATACTGCAGGGGAGGAGCTGAGAGCCAGCAGGAGGGTGTTTACTGCAGGGGAGGATCTGAGAGCCAGCAGGAGGGTGTATACTGCAGGGGAGGAGCTGAGAGCCAGCAGGAGGGTGTATACTGCAGGGGAGGAGCCGGGAGCCAGCAGGAGGGTGTATACTGCAGGGGAGGAGCCGGGAGCCAGCAGGAGGGTGTATACTGCAGGGGAGGAGCCGAGAGCCAGCAGGAGGGTGTATACTGCAGGGGAGGAGCTGAGAGCCAGCAGGAGGGTGTATACTGCAGGGGAGGAGCTGAGAGCCAGCAGGAGGGTGTATTCTGCAGGGGAGGAGCTGAGAGCCAGCAGGAGGGTGTATACTGCAGGGGAGGAGCTGAGAGCCAGCAGGAGGGTGTATACTGCAGGGGAGGAGCTGAGAGCCAGCAGGAGGGTGTATACTGCAGGGGAGGAGCTGAGAGCCAGCAGGAGGGTGTATACTGCAGGGGAGGAGCTGAGAGCCAGCAGGAGGGTGTATACTGCAGGGGAGGAGCTGAGAGCCAGCAGGAGGGTGTATACTGCAGGGGAGGAGCTGAGAGCCAGCAGGAGGGTGTATACTGCAGGGGAGGAGCTGAGAGCCAGCAGGAGGGTGTATTCTGCAGGGGAGGAGCTGAGAGCCAGCAGGAGGGTGTATTCTGCAGGGGAGGAGCTGAGAGCCAGCAGGAGGGTGTATTCTGCAGGGGAGGAGCTGAGAGCCAGCAGGAGGGTGTATTCTGCAGGGGAGGAGCTGAGAGCCAGCAGGAGGGTGTATTCTGCAGGGGAGGAGCTGAGAGCCAGCAGGAGGGTGTATTCTGCAGGGGAGGAGCTGAGAGCCAGCAGGAGGGTGTATACTGCAGGGGAGGAGCTGAGAGCCAGCAGGAGGGTGTATACTGCAGGGGAAGAGCGGAAGAGCTGAGAGCCATCAGGAGGTTGTATACTGCAGGGGAGGAGCTGAGAGCCAGCAGGAGGGTGTATACTGCAGGGGAGGAGCTGAGAGCCAGCAGGAGGGTGTATACTGCAGGGGAGGAGCTATTTTTTCTGTGTTTACTTAGTGTCCTCCTAGTGGCAGCAGCATAACACCCATGGTCCTGTGTCCCCCAATGAGGCGTAGGAGAAAAGCAGATTAAGTAAAGGAAAAGGAGTGGCCATCATTACTTTAAGAAATGAAGGTCAGTCCGAAAAATTGGGAAAACTTTCAAAGTGTCCCCAAGTGCAGTGGCAAAAACCATCAAGCGCTACAAAGAAACTGGCTCACATGAGGACCGCCCCAGGAAAGGAAGACCAAGAGTCACCTCTGCTTCTGAGGATAAGTTTATCCGAGTCACCAGCCTCAGAAATCACAGGTTAACAGCAGCTCAGATTAGAGACCAGGTCAATGCCACACAGAGTTCTAGCAGCAGACACATCTCTACAACAACTGTTAAGAGGAGACTTTGTGCAGCAGGCCTTCATGGTAAAATAGCTGCTAGGAAACCACTGCTAAGGACAGGCAACAAGCAGAAGAGACTTGTTTGGGCTAAAGAACACAAAGAATGGACATTAGACCAGTGGAAATCTGTGCTTTGGTCTGATGAGTCCAAATTTGAGATCTTTGGTTCCAACCACCGTGTGTTTGTGCGATGCAGAAAAGGTGAACGGATGGACTCTACATGCCTGGTTCCCACCGTGAAGCATGGAGGAGGAGGTGTGATGGTGTGGGGGGGCTTTGCTGGTGACACTGTGGGGGATTTATTCAAAACTGAAGGCATACTGAACCAGCATGGCTACCACAGCATCTTACAGCGGCATGCTATTCCATCCGGTTTGCGTTTAGTTGGACCATCAATTATATTTCAACAGGACAATGACCCCAAACACACCTCCAGGGAGAGTGATGGGGTGCTACGCCAGATGACCTGGCCTCCACAGTCACCAGACCTGAACCCAATCGAGATGGTTTGGGGTGAGCTGGACCGCAGAGCGAAGGCAAAAGGGCCAGCAAGGGCTAAGCATCTCTGGGAACTCCTTCAAGATTGTTGGAAGACCATTCCCGGTGACTACCTCTTGAAGCTCATGAAGAGAATGCCAAGAGTGTGCAAAGCAGTCATCAAAGCAAAAGGTGGCTACTTTGAAGAACCTAGAATATAAGACATAATTTCAGCTGTTTCACACTTTTTTGTTAAGTATATAATTCCACATGTGATAATTCATAGTTTTGATGCCTTCAGTGTGAATGTACAATTTTCATAGTCATGAAAATACAGAAAAATCTTTAAATGAGAAGGTGTGTCCAAACTTTTGGTCTGTACTGTATATTTTATTTAGAAAGGTAATGTGCTCACCTCCTGCCGGAAAGATCTGAACCCGGAGTGGTTGGACAGCCTCTTGCTGGTGAAACGCGTCTGATCGTTCTGAATTTTGGTTTCCTGAGGATAAACATAAAACAAGAAGCATGGCAGCTCATCCCCGGTGAGAATAAAGGATCGGACATGCTGAAACCCGACATGCCCGATCCGTCAGTAACATCTGCCATAGGAGCAGATCGCCGGCTCTGGATGACATTTATCTCCTGGGTACGGACCCCCGTCTGCGCCCCACACACACCTTCTGCGAGATCATATTGCAGATCTCTGGTAGGAATTCGTCGCTCAGGATTTTATAAAGATGGCGGTCCTTGTGAGACGTCTTGTCCCGGAAGCTCTCCGTCACCTCTCGCCATTCCTGCTCTGTTTGGCACAGGAGACACCAAGATCCCTCCCCAGGAGAACTAGCTGAGAAAATAAAGGCTTCCGGTCGTGACTCCAGCACCACATTCACTGTCCTAATAAAGGAGCACTGGCCCTTTAAGAGTTAAAGGGGAGCTCCACCAAAAAAATTAGTGTAAAATCTCCAGTACCCCGTCACGCCTGCCCAGCTCAGAGTCCGATACATCACAGTAATGTCAGGACAAGGGAAAGACATGAAGCAAACCCTCAGCTGTGACAAGCATCAGACCTGTGACACGTGCAGAAAATCGGAAGCCTCACAACGTAATGGCGGCATTATATCTCGTACCGTTCTTGTTCTTCAGTTCCTCGATCATTGAAGGAGTCAGCTCCAATATCTCACTGTAGAAAAAACAATAAAAATAATAAAACACAAGGGATTAAAAAAGGAGTCTGCGGTGATTAATGCGGCTGCATCGGTGATGGGGATATCCCGCACCTGACGACCGGCTCCTCCGGTAACTTCTTCTTGGGAGGCCGTCCTCTCTTCCTTACGGGCTTTACCAGCGCGGCGGCTGCGGCACTGAGATCACAAGGAAAAGAGGAAAAAGGAGGAGAGCACATGAAAAAGAAATCAGAGATCCGATGCACCAGAGCTGCATTCTCAATTCTGCTGCTTAAAACGGTCACCAGCAGAATAGTGGGTGCAGCTCTGGAGTATAATACAGGATCAGTAATGTATGTACACAGTGACTGCACCAGCAGAATAGTCAGTGCAGCTCTGGGTTATAATACAGGATGTAACTCAGGATCAGTAATGTAATGTATGTACACAGTGACTGCACCAGCAGAATAGTGAGTGCAGCTCTGGGGTATAATACAGGATCAGTAATGTATGTACACAGTGACTGCAACAGCAGAATAGTGAGTGCTGCTCTGGGGTATAATACAGGAGGTAACTCAGGATCAGTAATGTAATGTATGTACACAGTGACTGCACCAGCAGAATAGTGAGTGCAGCTCTGGGGTATAATACAGGATGTAACTCAGGATCAGTAATGTAATGTACGTACACAGTGACTGCACCAGCAGAATAGTGAGTGCAGCTCTGGGGTATAATACAGGATCAGTAATGTATGTACACAGTGACTGCAACAGCAGAATAGTGAGTGCTGCTCTGGGGTATAATACAGGAGGTAACTCAGGATCAGTAATGTAATGTATGTACACAGTGACTGCACCAGCAGAATAGTGAGTGCAGCTCTGGAGTATAATACAGGATCAGTAACGTATGTACACAGTGACTGCACCAGCAGAATAGTGAGTGCAGCTCTGGGGTATAATACAGGATGTAACTCAGGATCAGTAATGTAATGTATGTTCACAGTGACTGCACCAGCAGAATAGTGAGTGCAGCTCTGGGGTATAATACAGGATGTAACTCAGGATCAGTAATGTAATGTATTTACACAGTGACTGCACCAGCAGAATAGTGAGTGCAGCTCTGGAGTATAATACAGGATCAGTAATGTATGTACACAGTGACTGCACCAGCAGAATAGTGAGTGCAGCTCTGGGGTATAATACAGGATGTAACTCAGGATCAGTAATGTAATTTATGTACACAGTGACTGCACCAGCAGAATAGTGAGTGCAGCTCTGGGGTATAATACAGGATGTAACTCAGGATCAGTAATGTAATGTATGTACACAGTGACTGCACCAGCAGAATAGTGAGTGCAGCTCTGGAGTATAATACAGGATGTAACTCAGGATCAGTAATGTAATGTATGTACACAGTGACTGCACCAGCAGAATAGTGAGTGCAGCTCTGGAGTATAATACAGGATGTAACTCAGGATCAGTAATGTAATGTATGTACACAGTGACTGCACCAGCAGAATAGTGAGTGCAGCTCTGGAGTATAATACAGGATGTAACTCAGGATCAGTAATGTAATGTATGTACCCAGTGACTGCACCAGCAGAATAGTGAGTGCAGCTCTGGAGTATAATACAGGATGTAACTCAGGATCAGTAATGTAATGTATGTACACAGTGACTGCACCAGCAGAATAGTGAGTGCAGCTCTGGAGCATAATACAGGATGTAACTCAGGATCAGTAATGTATATACACAGTTACTGCACCAGCAGAATAGTGAGTGCAGCTCTGGAGTATAGTACAGGATGTAACTCAGGATCAGTAATGTAATGTATGTACAAAGTGACTGCACCAGCAGAATAGTGAGCACAGCTCTGGAGTATAGTACAGGATATGTAAGGCCACATTATAGTTATACAGGGGGTCTCGGCAGTGGATATAACCCGTACTCTTCCAGTGCCCGCTGTCTCTTCTCCCAGGACGGTTCTTCCTTGTAGAGTCTGGTCCCATAGAAATACCAGTACAAGTTGCCCCCGGAGTCCTCTCCCAGCGGCTCCACGCGCAGACTGTCCCCGTCCAGACCCTGACGATACAATACATTAATAATTCGGCTTTTCTGCACTTTACCCCAGCAGTTTTACAGCCGGACAGGAGGAGGGGGACGAACCTTAAGAAGTTCGAAGACGTCGTCGGCGTCCAGCCGGTAGTCGCACAGCCGGTGCAGGATCTCCAGGCGGCTGCGCAGCGGTAGCTGGTGGTATGTCGCCCCCTTCAGCGGGTTGGGTTTCCCTTCTTCCAGTTCCCAGCGGTAACTAATGATGTCCTCCAGGTAGATGTGGAAGGTCTGAGGCCTGAGAACGACAGAGACCATGGGGCGTTATATGGACGGAGCAGAACCATCTGCCTGAGAGGGAACCTCCGCCTTAAAGGGGTCCTGCACTTACGTGATGTCGTGCCGCTGATAGCAGCCCTGCAGCAGACAGGCCAGGAGCTCGCCCAGGAACTCCACATCGTCGCGGTACAAGGCATCCTCCAACTCCTGGTGCAAAAGCAAGAAAAGGAACGTTAGCAGACCGAGGGGAAAAATATCAGCTTGTGACATTCTATTGTCCTCAGTTATCAGCCACAAATGCCACCTTACTTTCTGGCCTGTTGCTCTGCAGCAGAGAGAGACGCAGATTGGAAATTTCACCAAAAATAATGTCCCATAAAAGCCTGGAGATGAGCTCAGGACCGGGCAGCATCTAAGGGGTTAAAGTCCCAGCTGTCACAGATTTTGCTTACTTCTGCTGTCCTGACTTTAGACAGACAGGGTGGCAGCAGGGGAGGGGCGGCCGGGGGTGGGGGACGTTTGAGGACCCCCCTACCCATTATGCAGGCACATGCAGAAGCCCCTCACACAGCAGAATTAAACAAACAGGGAATGAAAGGAAAGAGTTGATAAAAGAAAAGGCCTTTAAGAGCGGCCCAGGGCCCTGCGGAGCGCCGGAGCCGTACAGAGTCTTCCCGGGGTGAGGAAGACAATGGGCGAGAGACAGAAGAAGAAGGGGGGATCTCGCCCCAGCACCAACGTCAGGCACGGAAACAACAGGTCATTAGTGACATCGCTCAAGACTGGCAGCCCCCTAAATCAGCACGATCTGCGGCATCCAGGCACAAGGGTCTGCCCATCTGTCACCAAATCCTGGCGGGCGGGGGGGTGCTACCATGGCGGCTAAAGCCGCCCGCGATACAACATCTGAGACTGCACGGTCAGTCAGAGGTGGAGAAAGCATTAATCCGTGCAGTTTTATAAAACCGCATCCATAAAAGTATCAACAGCGACTTCGAAGAGGATTTCATGAGGCAGCAATGATGCACGGCTCCATACATTGTCGAGTCCTACTCCACAACTGTCCTAAGCCAGAAAACGCACAAAACACTCAACTATGGAAAGATAAACAAGAATCCATCATTACTGTAAGACATGAAGATGGGGAAAATTACTAGAACCTTGAAGGTATCGAGTGCAATCATGAAAACGGCTCTCAATACGAAAGGAATACCAAAAACGACCTCTGCTGCAGAGGATAAGTTCATCAGACAAGAAAATCGATAGCACCTCAGACAACATTGTAAATGATGGACTGACATCAAGGAGCAGAAACAGTCATTGGGTATGTGCACACATTGCAAATTTGGCTGTGGATCCGCAGAGGATTTGATGCTGCGGATTCGCAGCAGTTCTCCATGCGTTGTACAGTACCATGTAAACATATGGAAAACCAAATCCGCAGTGCACATGCTGCAGAAAATACCGCTCGGAAATGCTACGGTTTATTTTCCGCAGCATTTCAATTCTTTGTGCGGATTCTGCAGCATTTTACACATGTTCCATAATTGGAATCCGCAGGTGTAAAAACGCATGTGAAAACCGCGGTAAATCCGCAGGTAATATGCTGGGAGTTTTACCTGCGGATTTTTCAGAATCTGCGCCTGAAAAATCTGCACACGAATCCACAACGTGTGCACATACCCTTTATGGTCAAAGTGCTGCAGAGAGGCCACTGCTGAGGACAAATAAAACGATAAGAGACTTGTTTGGGCAAAACAACACAAGGACCGGACTTCAGATCAGTTGAGTCTGTGCTGGGGTCTGAAGAGACAAAATTTTAGGGTTTTTGTTTCAACAGACACAAAAAGAGAGAAGTGAATGGTTTCTACATTTGTCATACCCACCATAAAGCCTGGAAGGGCAGGCGAGATGTTTGCTGGTTAAACCAGTCACAGGTCTCTCATCCGACCATATTAGACGTCTTGTTTTGCACTGATGAGGGGCAAACATCAGTCCTGATTTATCTTCTGCTTGAAAAGCTCAGCGGGCTCGCCTGAATATAAAAGGCGTGGTGTGTACAAGGCCCTTACCCAGCGTGGTCACCACAGCGTTCTACAGCAGCCGCCACCGGCCCATCTGATCTCCACTTAGTGGGACCATCACTTGTGTGGATGATTATGGCAAACCCCTTTAGGCAGTGTGACCGAGAAGGAGATCGAGCTTCCAGTTATGTTCCTTCCTTCCTGGTTTTGCTACCTTCAGTCTGAATCTACACATGCACAATGCAGTAAGAACAGGCGAGTTCGGACTTCTCACCGGTACTGTGGCAGTACAACACCCAGATACCCCCCACCCCACCCCCGAAGAGCGCAAGTCCTGTGTGACCGAGAAGGAGATCGAGCTTCCAGTTATGTTCCTTCCTTCCTGGTTTTGCCACCTTCAGTCTGAATATGCACAATGCAGTAAGAACAGACAAGTCCGGACTTCTCACCGGTACTGTGGCAGTACAAAACCCAGATACCCCTCACCCCACCCCCGAAGAGCGCAAGTCCTGTGTGACCGAGAAGGAGATCGAGCTTCCAGTTATGTTCCTTCCTTTCTGGCTTTGCCACCTTCAGTCTGAATCTGCACATGCACAATGCAGTAAGAACAGACAAGTCCGGACTTCTCACCGGTACTGTGGCTGTACAAAACCCAGATACCCCTCACCCCACCCCCGAAGAGCGCAAGTCCTGTGTGACCGAGAAGGAGATCGAGCTTCCAGTTATGTTCCTTCCTTTCTGGCTTTGCCACCTTCAGTCTGAATCCGCACATGCACAATGCAGTAAGAACAGGCGAGTTCGGACTTCTCACCGGTACTGTGGCAGTACAACACCCAGATACCCCCCACCCCCGAAGAGCGCAAGTCCTGTGTGACCGAGAAGGAGATCGAGCTTCCAGTTATGTTCCTTCCTTTCTGGCTTTGCCACCTTCAGTCTGAATCTGCACATGCACAATGCTGTAAGAACAGGCGAGTTCGGACTTCTCACCGCTACTGTGGCAGTACAACACCCAGATACCCCCCACCCCACCCCCGAAGAGCGCAAGTCCTGTGTGACCGAGAAGGAGATCGAGCTTCCAGTTATGTTCCTTCCTTCCTGGTTTTGCTACCTTCAGTCTGAATCTGCACATGCACAATGCAGTAAGAACAGGCGAGTTCGGACTTCTCACCGCTACTGTGGCAGTACAACACCCAGATACCCCCACACCACCCCCGAAGAGCGCAAGTCCTGTGTGACCGAGAAGGAGATCGAGCTTCCAGTTATGGTCCTCCCTTCCTGGTTTTGCCACCTTCAGTCTGAATCTGCACAAAGCAGTAAGAACAGGCGAGTTCGGACTTCTCACGGCTACTGTGGCAGTACAACACCCAACCACCCCCAACCCCACCCACGAAGAGTGCAAGTCCTGTGTGACCGAAAAGAAATCGAGCTTCCAGTTATGTTCCTTCCTTCCTGGTTTTGCTACCTTCAGTCTGAATCTACACATGCACAATGCAGTAAGAACAGGCGAGTTCCGACTTCTCACCGGTACTGTGGCAGTACAACACCCAGATACCCCCCACCCCACCCCCGAAGAGCACAAGTCCTGTGTGACCGAGAAGGAGATCGAGCTTCCAGTTATGGTCCTCTCTTCCTGGTTTTGCCACCTTCAGTCTGAATCTGCACAAAGCAGTAAGAACAGGCGAGTTCGGACTTCTCACGGCTACTGTGGCAGTACAACACCCAACCACCCCCAACCCCACCCACGAAGAGTGCAAGTCCTGTGTGACCGAAAAGAAATCGAGCTTCCAGTTATGTTCCTTCCTTCCTGGTTTTGCCACCTTCAGTCTGAATCTGCACAAAGCAGTAAGAACAGGCGAGTTCGGACTTCTCACGGCTACTGTGGCAGTACAACACCCAGATACCCCTCACCCCACCCACGAAGAGCGCAAGTCCTGTGTGACCGAGAAGGAGATCGAGCTTCCAGTTATGTTCCTTCCTTCCTGATTTTGCCACCTTCAGTCTGAATCTGCACATGCACAATGCAGTAAGAACAGACAAGTCCGGACTTCTCACCGGTACTGTGGCAGTACAACACCCAACCACCCCCAACCCCACCCACGAAGAGCGCAAGTCCTGTGTGACCGAGAAGGAGATCGAGCTTCCAGTTATGTTCCTTCCTTTCTGGTTTTGCCACCTTCAGTCTGAATCTGCACAAAGCAGTAAGAACAGGCGAGTTCGGACTTCTCACCGCTACTGTGGCAGTACAACACCCAGATACCCCCACCCCACCCCCGAAGAGCGCAAGGCCTGTGTTGAGATAAGAAATGGTGGGCTTTTTACGTGCCCTTCCTCACACAGGTCATCAGAACAGAGTGCAGTCAGGTTCAGACGCCCGCATTTTCATACCGTCCGAGCCGGGCGAGTCTCCTTGCCCTTTCCTCCAGCTCAGACAGATCGTGATTGCAGCAGCCACTGATTAGCTGCAGCGGTCACCTGATACCTTCGCTGATAGAATAAACCAATAAGCCAAGGAGACCATCAGGGAACCCCAGTGGCAGTATGGAGGCACTGCGGGCACCGGTACACAGGGGGATGTTAGGAAATTAATTGATTTTGCAAATATGGCTGAAAAAAAAATGCAAAATGTGAGTTAAGTGCTAAGTGCGTGGGTCAGATGACAATGGCGGCAGCTCTGGAGACTTGTGCTGGTGTTTGACCACTGTTTCTGTCCTCCATAGGAAGGGGGTGGGGGGAGGTTTAGCCCGTGGACCCTCCTGTATGGGAATCTACATCACATCCCCCCTCCCTGGTCTCAGGCGAATGCTGAACTTTTAACCTGGCCGAAACCAGGTTCCCACAATCCTTTGCCTTTGGGGGCAACACAACTTCAGGATTCAGATATTTTGGGGCTCTTAAAGGGACATACACAGCACAATATCAATAGGAAATTTTTAAAACTTTTTTTTGCTCTTTTAAAAAGTTTTGCAGTCGGTGGAGCAATTTTTTTGCTTGGTCCGTTCTGACTGTGGAAGCAAAGCGATCACTAGGATGGAGGAAATAGCGCTAGCGCCCAATCGCCCCATAGATGGCTCCCGGTCAGCCGCTATCTGGACTCCGGAACACTCCGTATACCCCATGATCCTGCAGTTTTGGTCACAGGAGGAATTAACAGGTTAAACCAGACACTGGCTCCAACCTATTTGACATATCAAAAGCAGCAAATGGCCTGGGGGGGCTGGGGTGTTTACAACCCTGCACACCCACCCCCTGCCGGGCATCCTCCCCCATAACAAAGCCTGGGACAGGGAGATCTGATGCCCTGCAGCTGAGCAGCCACTAAACTGCTTATACTAGAATCACATGGAGCTGGTAAGTATGTGAACCCCTAGGACAGGCCCAATCTGTGGTCCACCAGGCACATATGAGCCCATAGTATCAATTCCAGATGAATGACCCATCGGTGGGGTCTGACAGAGCAGATCAGGATGGGGCATATGGATTTCAGCATGCCCAATCTTTTAGCGACGCTCATCTAATCTCCCGCACCAAAGATTCTGATTGGCCGAGGCCGGTGTATTACATCCAACCACGTAAAGTTTTATCAGTTATCTTGATAAACGTGCTTATCCGGGCATGCTGGGAGTTATGGTGTGGAAGAGACCCCGGTAATAACACCGGCTGATTGTGAGGAGTTAGCGCAGGGGTGACAGCGCCGTTGTTTTCTCGCTCGCCTCCTCCAGGACCCGTGTGACAGGACTGCTGATGAGAGAATTCAGAGGGTCTGGGGCCGCTTCACAGGTCCCATCTCGCCCCTATAATCAGTACTGCAGCTGCCGCACTGCACCTGGGATCTCCCAGTTGGCCGCCTGGTAACGAGCACAGAGAAGGGAGATTACACGGGCGGGCGGCAGGGAGGGCGGCATGCCAGATGATGGAATACGCCAGCAATACCCCAGGTGGGCACAGACTAGCACAACACGTGCCATCCGTCACGGCTCATAACTGCGCCACAGCATAGGGTGGTGCTATACAAAGAATAATGACTCCTGCAGCAACAGAACAGCTCCCCTAGTGGCCAGTGAAAAAACAATAGCAAACTGTCCCTTTAAGAATAATTTAAAGGAGCCCCAACAATAAGCTGATCTTTATAAATAAGTGCTCAATGCCTCCACAGTGCCACCGCAGGTGAAAGATGGTATTACACTGCTCACATTGGTAAATGAGGGTCCTAACTAGACAATTACCCCCAATAACACCTTCCAAACAAGCGATTAATATGGCATTTTCTCATTTTTGCCACCCATTAGTAAAAATAAGAACACCTCAGCTGATAGCTCGACCTCCCTATATACCTGCATCCTCGCCCCGGCCAAGAGGTCACGTACTCCTGATGGGGAGAGTGGAATAAGAGGCTGCAGGAATCCTCAGGCTTATGTGCCTAGATAAGGAAGGATTGGGCATGTTGGCAGTCGAGAGGCCCGGTCTTTCTTCCATACACATTGTATTGGGGGGGGGGGGAGCTCGGCTAGTTCAATGTCACAGTCAGTGGGGGGGGGGGCTGAGGGTGGTCTATAGTAAAATCGTGCAAACAGCCCCTCATATCCGGAAGCCACCCTGACTCCAATTATGGCCATACACACACCAGAGCATGGGGGGACTCGATTGCAAGCTCTTGAGACTACTTAAAGGGCCGGTAACCATAAGGTCTGCAGCGATATAGGGTCCAACTGTTATAAAATCCCGTGAGCCCTGAAGTCCCGCAACAGTTGCATCCGTGGATGTCAAGTCTGCGGCGCCAGCTGACTGCAACTTTGGCGCAACAATGGCTCCGGACCAGCTGCACTGCAACAAAGGCGACCATGGCCTCCGGCGGTCATGTGACTTGCCTCATTCACTTCTAGGAGGGGGGACAAAAAAAAGTGAATTATGTAAGATCCATAGGGTCACAAGATTGAGGCTGTGCAAAAAGTTCCAGCAAGTGAGGGGTTAATTCTCCCCCACCCCCCATAGGTGAGTCACTTATCAGACCCCAAACTTCATTTACACTACAAACAGCTTCACATTGTCCTGCAAAGTGACAGGAGGGGGGCAAAGACAAAAGAAGGGAGGAGGCCGGACCCTCACAGGCTGCAGGGTCAATTAACCCCTTAAGGAACAAAAGAGGCAGCAACACAGGGTGGAGTGGGGACAAGTCCTAGATCCCTCCCTGGGAAAGCTGGGTGATGCCCCAAAGGGGATAGACCCAGAGCCGGAGCGATGCAGACGTGAAGGGGTTAACAGACAGATGTGGCAGAGCAGCCCCTGCGCCCCTCCCTCAGGGTATTGTCCCCTTTAGAAGCCATGCTGCCCCTGGAAGACCAGAACAAAACAGAGGGGTTTCCCCGAAGCGAGACTCCCCCCCCCCCCCCACTTCCCAACATCCAGAACAAAACCCCTCCATTATATCTGGCAGACTGAATCCCAAAAGGCAGCTGAGAAGCAGCCCCCCTCCCTAGCCACAACTGAAGCCCCCAGATAGCACTGCAAGGGTTAAGTCAACACTAGAGTGTCAGCTCCTGGGACCAAAGAAGAGGGAGCCAGGACACAAGGCGGACCCTCCAATCAACCTGGCGGGTAAAGGGTTAATCGCAGGGGCCAATGAGCACACACAAATAAGAAAAGTTTACACCCACAACAGCGGCACATGCTGGGGAGGGGCGTCTCCTCGGGTGACCCCAAAAGACAGAGGGGGTCACACTGATCCCCTCACAGTCCACATTCTCCCCCAAAAAATATTGCCCTCTCCGTGACCCCAATAATTATGCTGTCATCAAAGGGCGCCCCTCCCACTGTCACTGACTTCTGAGCTTTGATCACCCAAACACTGACAGCACCGCAGCCCCCCACACATGCCCCAGGACCCCCAGAACGAGAAACTTTCTGAACCTGTCACTCCGGGAAGAGTTGGCTGCAAACTGCAAATACTACACTCTGGACCCCACAATATCAATATTCCCCTCCCTAATACCAATACTCCGGACCGCATAATACCCCGTTCCCCCAATACTCTGTACCCCATAATACCAATACCCCCCAATACTCTGGACCCCATAATACCAACCCCCCCCCCAATACTCTGGACCCCATAATACCAACCCCCCCCCAATACTCTGGACCCCATAACACCAACCCCCCCCCCAATACTCTGGACCCCATAATACCAACCCCCCCCCCAATACTCTGGACCCCATAATACCAACCCCCCCCCCCCCCCCAATACTCTGGACCCCATAATACCAACCCCCCCCCCCCCCCAATACTCTGGACCCCATAATACCAACCCCCCCCCCCCAATACTCTGGACCCCATAATACCAACCCCCCCCCCAATACTCTGGACCCCATAATACCAACCCCACCCCCCCAATACTCTGGACCCCATAATACCAACCCCCCCCAATACTCTGGACCCCATAATACCAAACCCCCCCAATACTCTGGACCCCATAATACCAAACCCCCCCAATACTCTGGACCCCATAATACCAACCCCCCCCCCCCAATACTCTGGACCCCATAATACCAAACCCCCCCCCAATACTCTGGACCCCATAATACCAACCCCCCCCCCCCCAAAATACTCTGGACCCCATAATACCAACCCCCCCCCCCAATACTCTGGACCCCATAATACCAAACCCCCCCCCCCCCAATACTCTGGACCCCATAATACCAACCCCCCCCCAATACTCTGGACCCAATATTACCAATGCCCCCCCAATACTCTGGACCCCATAATATCAATACCCCCCCCAGTACTCTGAACCCCATAATAACAATACCCCCACAATACTCTGGCCCCATAGTACCAATACCCCCCCCCCCACACACAGTACTCTGGACCCCATAATACCAATACCCCCCTCAATACTCTGGACCCCATAATACCAATTACCACCTGCCCAAAATACTTCGGACCCCATGATACCGGTTGAGATGTCACTACCCAAAGATGCAGTACCCCTTCTCCTAGGTGCAACTGGGAGCCAAGTATTGTGGGGGAGCTGTGAATAACAGAGGCTTAGTCTGGGGTTGCATGATTACATTAAAAAATAGATCAAGAACAAAAAACAAAATAATCATTCCCACCAGGACAGCGGACGAGGATTTCTCACTTGTCCTTCGTGTACAATCCGTTTCCTCCTCAGTTAGGATTGTGATGTATCAGTGATGATGGATCTTACACCGAGGCCCCGTGTGATGTATCAGTGATGATGGATCTTACACCGAGGCCCCGTGTGATGTATCAGTGATGATGGATCTTACACCGAGGCCCCGTGTGATGTATCAGTGATGATGGATCTTACACCGAGGCCCTGTGTGATGTATCAGTGATGATGGGATCTTACACCGAGGCCCCGTGTGATGTATCAGTGATGGTGGATCTTACACCGAGGCCCCGTGTGATGTATCAGTGATGATTGGATCTTACACCGAGGCCCCGTGTGATGTATCAGTGATGATGGATCTTACACCGAGGCCCCGTGTGATGTATCAGTGATGATGGATCTTACACCGAGGCTCCGTGTGATGTATCAGTGATGATGGATCTTACACCGAGGCCCCGTGTGATGTATCACTGATGATGGATCTTACACCGAGGCCCCGTGTGATGTATCAGTGATGATGGATCTTACACCGAGGCCCCGTGTGATGTATCAGTGATGGTGGATCTTACACCGAGGCCCCGTGTGATGTATCAGTGATGATGGATCTTACACCGAGGCCCCGTGTGATGTATCAGTGATGATGGATCTTACACCGAGGCCCCGGGTGATGTATCAGTGATGATGGATCTTACACCGAGGCCCCGTGTGATGTATCAGTGATGATGGATCTTACACCGAGGCCCCGTGTGATGTATCAGTGATGATGGATCTTACACCGAGGCTCCGTGTGATGTATCAGTGATGATGGATCTTACACCGAGGCCCCGGGTGATGTATCAGTGATGATGGATCTTACACCGAGGCCCCGTGTGATGTATCAGTGATGATGGGATCTTACACCGAGACCCCGTGTGATGTATCAGTGATGATGGATCTTACACCGAGGCCCCGTGTGATGCATCAGTGATGATGGATCTTACACCGAGGCCCCGTGTGATGTATCAGTGATGATGGGATCTTACACCGAGACCCCGTGTGATGTATCAGTGATGGTGGATCTTACACCGAGACCCCGTGTGATGTATCAGTGATGATGGATCTTACACAGAGGCCCCGTGTGATGTATCAGTGATGATGGATCTTACACCGAGGCTCCGTGTGATGTATCAGTGATGATGGATCTTACACAGAGGCCCCGTGTGATGTATCAGTGATGATGGATCTTACACCGAGGCCCCGTGTGATGTATCAGTGATGATGGATCTTACACCGAGGCTCCGTGTGATGTATCAGTGATGATGGGATCTTACACAGAGGCCCCGTGTGATGTATCAGTGATGATGGATCTTACACCGAGGCCCCGTGTGATGTATCAGTGATGATGATGGGATCTTACACAGAGGCCCCGTGTGATGCATCAGTGATGATGGATCTTACACCGAGGCCCCGTGTGATGTATCAGTGATGATGGATCTTACACCGAGGCCCCGTGTGATGTATCAGTGATGATGGATCTTACACCGAGGCCCCGTGTGATGTATCAGTGATGATGGATCTTACACCGAGGCCCCGTGTGATGCATCAGTGATGATGGATCTTACACCGAGGCCCCGTGTGATGTATCAGTGATGATGGATCTTACACCGAGGCCCCGTGTGATGTATCAGTGATGATGGATCTTACACCGAGGCCCCGTGTGATGTATCAGTGATGATGGATCTTACACCGAGGCCCCGTGTGATGTATCAGTGATGATGGGATCTTACACCGAGGCCCCGTGTGATGTATCAGTGATGATGGGTCTTACACCGAGGCTCCGTGTGATGTATCAGTGATGATGGATCTTACACCGAGGCCCCGTGTGATGTATCAGTGATGATGGATCTTACACCGAGGCCCCGTGTGATGTATCAGTGATGGTGGATCTTACACCGAGGCCCCGTGTGATGTATCAGTGATGATGGATCTTACACCGAGGCCCCGTGTGATGTATCAGTGATGATGGGTCTTACACCGAGGCTCCGTGTGATGTATCAGTGATGATGGATCTTACACCGAGGCCCCGTGTGATGTATCAGTGATGATGGGTCTTACACCGAGGCTCCGTGTGATGTATCAGTGATGATGGATCTTACACCGAGGCCCCGTGTGATGTATCAGTGATGATGGATCTTACACCGAGGCCCCGTGTGATGTATCAGTGATGGTGGATCTTACACCGAGGCCCCGTGTGATGTATCAGTGATGATGGATCTTACACCGAGGCTCCGTGTGATGTATCAGTGATGATGGGATCTTACACCGAGGCCCCGTGTGATGTATCAGTGATGATGGATCTTACACCGAGGCTCCATGTGATGTATCAGTGATGATGGATCTTACACCGAGGCCCCGTGTGATGTATCAGTGATGATGGATCTTACACCGAGGCCATGTGAGATGTATCAGTGATGATGGATCTTACACCGAGGCCCCGTGTGATGTATCAGTGATGATGGATCTTACACCGAGGCCCCGCGTGATGTAGCAGTGATGATGGGATCTTACACCGAGGCTCCGTGTGATGTATCAGTGATCGGATCTTACACCGAGGCTCCGAACCACATAGGACTCATGGAATAATCAGACTGAGCATTTTCAGATTTATAGCCACCTGTGAGCGAGGCCTTAAGCTCATTATTATGGGGACAGAATATAACGGGGTCTCAGCATTACAGGGGGCTAATGCTACTCAGTATTATGGAACAGGGCTGGCCCGAACGTATAGGCGAACTAGGCGGCCGCCTAGGGCGCCGACCCTAAGAGGGCGCCAGAGAAAAAATAGAAAAAATTATAAAAAATCTTTTCAAAAGGCAAAAGGTGTATGGAGCGGAGCTGAATGTGTATGAGGTGTACGGAGCGGAGTCGTGTGTGTATGAGGTGTACGGAGCGGAGTCGTGTGTGTATGAGGTTTACGGAGCGGAGTCGTGTGTGTATGAGGTTTACGGAGCAGAGTCGTGTGTGTATGAGGTGTACGGAGCGGAGTCGTGTGTGTATGAGGTGTACGGAGCGGAGTCGTGTGTGTATGAGGTGTACGGAGCGGAGTCGTGTGTGTATGAGGTGTACGGAGCGGAGTCGTGTGTGTGTGTGAGGTGTACGGAGCGGAGTCGTGTGTGTGTGAGGTGTACGGAGCGGAGTCGTGTGTGTATGAGGTGTACGGAGCAGAGTCGTGTGTGTATGAGGTGTACGGAGCGGAGTCGTGTGTGTAGAAGTAGCTATGTGTGGCCATTATACGGTACGAAGTATCATGTGCGGCCAATATACAGTATGGAGCATCATGTGGGGTCATTATACAGTATGGAGCATCATGTGTGGTCATTATACAGTATGGAGCACTGAGTGGTCATTATACAGTATGGAGCATCATGTGTGGTCATTATACAGTATGGAGCATGTGTGGCCATTATACAGTATGGAGCATCATCTGTGGTCACTATACAGTATGGAGCATCATGTGCGGCCATTATACAGTATGGAGCATCATGTGCAGTCATTATACAGTATGGAGCATCATGTGCAGTCATTATACAGTATGGAGCATCATGTGTGGCCATTATACAGTATGGAGCATCATGTGTGGTCATTATACAGTATGGAGCATCATGTGTGGTCATTATACAGTATGGAGCATCATGTGTGGTCATTATACAGTATGGAGCATCATGTGTGGTCACTATACAGTATGGAGCATGTGTGGCCATTATACAGTATGGAGCATCATCTGTGGTCACTATACAGTATGGAGCATCAAGTGCGGCCATTATACAGTATGGAGCATCATGTGTGGTCACTATACAGTATGGAGCATGTGTGGCCATTATACAGTATGGAGCATCATCTGTGGTCACTATACAGTATGGAGCATCATGTGTGGCCATTATACAGTATGGAGCATCATGTGTGGTCACTATACAGTATGGAGCATCATGTGCGGCCATTATACAGTATGGAGCATCATGTGTGGTCACTATACAGTATGGAGCATCATGTGTGGCCATTATATAGTATGGAGCATCATGTGTGGTCATTATACAGTATGGGGCATCATGTGCGGTCATTATACAGTATGGAGCATCATGTGCGGTCATTATACAGTATGGAGCATCATGTGCAGTCATTATACAGTATGGAGCATCATGTGCGGCCATTATACAGTATGGAGCATCATGTGCGGCCATTATACAGTATGGAGCATCATGTACGGCCATTATACAGTATGGAGCATCATGTGCGGCCATTATACAGTATGGAGCATCATGTGTGGCCATTATACAGTATGGAGCATCATGAGTGGTCACTATACAGTATGGAGCATCATGTGTGGCCATTATATAGTATGGAGCATCATGTGCAGTCATTATACAGTATGGAGCATCATGTGTGGCCATTATACAGTATGGAGCATCATGTGCGGTCATTATACAGTATGGAGCATCATGTGTGGTCACTATACAGTATGGAGCATCATGTGTGGTCACTATACAGTATGGAGCATCATGTGTGGTCATTATACAGTATGGAGCATCATGTGTGGTCACTATACAGTATGGAGCATCATGTGTGGTCACTATACAGTATGGAGCATCATGTGTGGTCACTATACAGTATGGAGCATCATGTGTGGCCATTATATAGTATGGAGCATCATGTGTGGCCATTATACAGTATGGAGCATCATGTGTGGCCATTATACAGTATGGAGCATCATGTATGGCCATTATACAGTATGGAGCATCATGTGCAGTCATTATACAGTATGGAGCACTGTGTGGCCATATTTTTTTGCTTATAATTATTCTTTATGAAACAGTGTGATCAGCAGTGCTAAATGGGTGTGGTTGGGACGTGGATATGGGTGTGGCTAGTTATGAATGGGTGTGGTCAGAGGCGTGGCCTAAAATTTGCCGCGGCGCACTTCGCGCGCCGCAACTTTGTCCCTCTTTCCCATCTTCAAAAGTTGGGAGGTATGTTAAAAGTAGTAGGGGCGCAACAAAATAGTTTCGCCTAGGGCGCCGTAATCTCTCGGGCCAGCCCTGTTATGGAAGCAGATTCTCAGTACAGGGGGGCTAATACTGCTTAGTACAGGGGTTGGGGGAAGGGTTTTCAGTACAGGGGTAGGGGGCTCAGTATTAGGGGGGCTGATACTGCTCAGTATGGGGGGCTCAGTATTTGGGGGGTTGATACTGCACAGTACAGGGGTGGGGGGCTCAGTATTATGGGCTGATACTGCTCATTATGGGGGGGGCTCAGTATTAGAGGGGGCTGATACTGCTCAGTACAGGGGTGGGGGGCTCTTTATTAGGGGGGCTCAATATTAGAGGGGGGTGATACTGCTCAGTACAGGGGTGGGGGGCTCAGTATTAGAGGGGGCTGATAATGCACAGTACAGGGGTGGGGGGGCTCAGTATTAGGGGGGTGATACAGCTCAGTGTTTGGGGGGCTCAGTATTAGGGGGGTGATACAGCTCAGTGTTTGGGGGGCTCAGTATTAGGGGGGTGATACAGCTCAGTGTTTGGGGGGCTCAGTATTAGGGGGGTGATACAGCTCAGTATTATAGGGGTGATAGTGCTCAGTACAGGGGTGGGGAGCGCAGTATAAGGGGGCTGATACTGCTCAGTATCTGGGGGGCTCAGTATTAGGGGGGGGGTGATACAGCTCAGTATCTGGGGGGCTCAGCGACCTCGGAGGACCGTCACTCCCATCATCCCCCTGCAGATAAGTGACTCCCACCATCCTCGGAGCACTCGCTCGCTCCAGAGAACTTTCCCCCATTGGCCGCTTGTCTGCTCGGGCGCCTCTATCCCGGGACCCCGCGCTCCGGCGCCTCCATCCCGGGACCCCGCGCTCCGGCTGCTGCCCCCGGACTCACCTCAATCTCGAAGTCGGGCAGCTGGAAGGCGGTGCGGAAAAGGGAGCAGAAGTGCGCGATGGCCGGGACCCGCCAGCAGGAGCGGAGCTCGGCCAGAGCAGCGTCCGGGGGCATCCCGAGGGCAGCACCCCGAGCCCGGACACAGCGTGCGGGAGAGCGGCCACAATGTGAACCCCGGCCGGGGAGGAACAGATGGGCTGGGGGCGGGGCAGGGCGTGACAACGCCCACTGCACGAGGGACACCACGCCCCTCACCGAGCACAGAGGGAGCAGAGTAACAGGAGTAATAGTGACGTCATCACTGATAGTAACATGAGTAATAGTGACGTCATCACTGACAGTAACAGGAGTAATAGTGACGTCATCACTGATAGTAACAGGAGTAATAGTGACGTCATCACTGATAGTAACAGGAGTAATAGTGACGTCATCACTGGTAGTAACAGGAGTAATAGTGACGTCATCACTGATAGTAACAGGAGTAATAGTGACGTCATCACTGGTAGTAACAGGAGTAATAGTGACGTCATCACTGATAGTAACAGGAGTAATAGTGACGTCATCACTGACAGTAACGGGAGTAATAGTGACGTCATCACTGACAGTAACGGGAGTAATAGTGACGTCATCACTGTTAGTAACAGGAGTAATAGTGACGTCATCACTGATAGTAACAGGAGTAATAGTGATGTCATCACTGATAGTAACAGTAGTAATAGTGACGTCATCACTGATAGTAACAGGAGTAATAGTGACATCATCACTGATAGTAACAGGAGTAATAGTGACGTCATCACTGACAGTAACAGGAGTAATAGTGACGTCATCACTGATAGTAACAGGAGTAATAGTGACGTCATCACTGATAGTAACAGGAGTAATAGTGACGTCATCACTGATAGTAACGGGAGTAATAGTGACGTCATCACTGACAGTAACAGGAGTAATAGTGACGTCATCACTGACAGTAACAAGAGTAATAGTGACGTCATCACTGATAGTAACGGGAGTAATAGTGACGTCATCACTGATAGTAACAGGAGTAATAGTGACGTCATCACTGATAGTAACAGGAGTAATAGTGACGTCATCACTGACAGTAACAGGAGTAATAGTGACGTCATCACTGACAGTAACAGGAGTAATAGTGACATCATCACTGATAGTAACAGGAGTAATAGTGACGTCATCACTGACAGTAACAGGAGTAATAGTGACGTCATCACTGACAGTAACAGGAGTAATAGTGACATCATCACTGATAGTAACAGGAGTAATAGTGACGTCATCACTGATAGTAACAGGAGTAATAGTGACGTCATCACTGACAGTAACAGGAGTAATAGTGACGTCATCACTGATAGTAACGGGAGTAATAGTGACGTCATCACTGACAGTAACGGGAGTAATAGTGACGTCATCACTGATAGTAACGGGAGTAATAGTGACGTCCTCACTGATAGTAACAGGAGTAATAGTGACGTCCTCGCTGATAGTAACAGGAGTAATAGTGACGTCATCACTGATAGTAACGGGAGTAATAGTGACGTCATCACTGACAGTAACGGGAGTAATAGTGACATCATCACTGATAGTAACGGGAGTAATAGTGACGTCCTCACTGATAGTAACAGGAGTAATAGTGACGTCCTCACTGATAGTAACAGGAGTAATAGTGACGTCCTCACTGATAGTAACAAGAGTAATGGTGACGTCATCACTGACAGTAACGGGAGTAATAGTGACGTCATCACTGACAGTAACGGGAGTAATAGTGACGTCCTCACTGATAGTAACAGGAGTAATAGTGACGTCATCACTGATAGTAACGGGAGTAATAGTGACGTCATCACTGACAGTAACGGGAGTAATAGTGACGTCATCACTGATAGTAACAGGAGTAATAGTGACGTCCTCACTGATAGTAACAGGAGTAATAGTGACGTCCTCACTGATAGTAACAGGAGTAATAGTGACGTCATCACTGACAGTAACAGGAGTAATAGTGACGTCCTCACTGATAGTAACAGGAGTAATAGTGACGTCCTCACTGATAGTAACAGGAGTAATAGTGACGTCATCACTGATAGTAACAGGAGTAATAGTGACGTCCTCACTGATAGTAACAGGAGTAATAGTGACGTCCTCACTGATAGTAACAGGAGTAATAGTGACATCCTCACTGATAGTAACAGGAGTAATAGTGACGTCATCACTGATAGTAACAGGAGTAATAGTGACGTCATCACTGATAGTAACAGGAGTAATAGTGACATCATCACTGATAGTAACAAGAGTAATAGTGACGTCCTCACTGACAGTAACAGGAGTAATAGTGACGTCCTCACTGATAGTAACAGGAGTAATAGTGACGTCATCACTGATAGTAACAGGAGTAATAGTGACGTCCTCACTGATAGTAACAGGAGTAATAGTGACGTCCTCACTGATAGTAACAGGAGTAATAGTGACGTCCTCACTGATAGTAACAGGAGTAATAGTGACGTCATCACTGATAGTAACAGGAGTAATAGTGACGTCATCACTGACAGTAACAGGAGTAATAGTGACGTCATCACTGATAGTAACAGGAGTAATAGTGACGTCATCACTGACAGTAACAGGAGTAATAGTGACGTCATCACTGATAGTAACAGGAGTAATAGTGACGTCCTCACTGATAGTAACAGGAGTAATGGTGACGTCATCACTGACAGTAACGGGAGTAATAGTGACGTCATCACTGACAGTAACGGGAGTAATAGTGACGTCATCACTGATAGTAACGGGAGTAATAGTGACGTCATCACTGACAGTAACGGGAGTAATAGTGACGTCATCACTGATAGTAACGGGAGTAATAGTGACGTCCTCACTGATAGTAACAGGAGTAATAGTGACGTCCTCACTGATAGTAACAGGAGTAATAGTGACGTCCTCACTGATAGTAACAGGAGTAATGGTGACGTCATCACTGACAGTAACGGGAGTAATAGTGACGTCATCACTGATAGTAACAGGAGTAATAGTGACGTCATCACTGACAGTAACAGGAGTAATAGTGACGTCATCACTGACAGTAACAGGAGTAATAGTGACGTCATCACTGATAGTAACGGGAGTAATAGTGACGTCATCACTAATAGTAACGGGAGTAATAGTGACGTCATCACTGATAGTAACGGGAGTAATAGTGACGTCATCACTGATAGTAACAGGAGTAATAGTGACGTCATCACTGATAGTAACAGGAGTAATAGTGACGTCATCACTGATAGTAACAAGAGTAATAGTGACATCATCACTGATAGTAACAAGAGTAATAGTGACGTCATCACTGACAGTAACGGGAGTAATAGTGACGTCATCACTGATAGTAACGGGAGTAATAGTGACGTCCTCACTGATAGTAACAGGAGTAATAGTGACGTCCTCACTGATAGTAACAGGAGTAATAGTGACGTCCTCACTGATAGTAACAGGAGTAATAGTGACGTCATCACTGATAGTGACAGGAGTAATAGTGACGTCCTCACTGATAGTGACAGGAGTAATAGTGACGTCATCACTGATAGTGACAGGAGTAATAGTGACGTCATCACTGATAGTAACAGGAGTAATAGTGACGTCATCACTGATAGTAACAGGAGTAATAGTGACGTCATCACTGATAGTAACAGGAGTAATAGTGACGTCCTCACTGATAGTAACAGGAGTAATAGTGACGTCCTCACTGATAGTAACAGGAGTAATAGTGACGTCATCACTGATAGTAACAGGAGTAATAGTGACGTCCTCACTGATAGTAACAGGAGTAATAGTGACGTCATCACTGATAGTAACAGGAGTAATAGTGACGTCCTCACTGATAGTAACAGGAGTAATAGTGACGTCATCACTGATAGTAACAGGAGTAATAGTGACGTCATCACTGATAGTAACAGGAGTAATAGTGACGTCATCACTGATAGTAACAGGAGTAATAGTGACGTCATCACTGATAGTAACAGGAGTAATAGTGACGTCATCACTGATAGTGACAGGAGTAATAGTGACGTCCTCACTGATAGTGACAGGAGTAATAGTGACGTCATCACTGATAGTAACAGGAGTAATGGTGACGTCATCACTGATAGTAACAGGAGTAATAGTGACGTCATCACTGATAGTGACAGGAGTAATAGTGACGTCATCACTGATAGTAACAGGAGTAATAGTGACGTCATCACTGATAGTAACAGGAGTAATAGTGACGTCATCACTGATAGTAACAGGAGTAATAGTGACGTCATCACTGATAGTAACAGGAGTAATAGTGACGTCATCACTGATAGTAACAGGAGTAATAGTGACATCATCACTGATAGTAACAGGAGTAATAGTGACGTCATCACTGATAGTAACAGCAGTAAAAGAGTTGTCAATTATATTGATATGATTTATACTATCAGTACTAAAAGAATAATCAGAAATATTATCATGAATACTAAATAATACAATAGTAATCAAAGTTCTATAATAATATAATCATCATAGTACTAATATCAGTATTGCTAGAGTAATAATAAATAATAATAGTAATCCCATCTCTTGTACCACAATAATCTAGCTATATATATAATTGTCTAAGGGTTTTTCCGTCTGTCTGTCTGTCTTTCTGTCTGTCTGTCCTGGAAATCCCGCGTCTCTGATTGGTCGAGGCCTCGACCAATCAGCGACGGGCACAGCATGGTGACGATGATGTCATAAAGGTTGCCTCGACCAATCAGCGACGGGCACAGTCTGCCGCGAATTTGCCTCGACCAATCAGCGACGGGCACAGTATCAACGTAGATGTCATAATGGTTGCCATGGCGACGATGATGTCATAAAGGTTGCCTCGACTAATCAGCGACGGGCACAGTCTGCCGCGAATTCTGGAATCATCATTGTCCATATACTACGGGGACATGCATATTCTAGAATACCCGATGCGTTAGAATCGGGCCACAGTCTAGTAATTACAATAATTATATTATTGCTATCAATTGTACAGGAGTAATAAACAGTTATAATATCATCACTAATACTATAACTATCATAATAATCACAGTAACAGTAATAATGATAATAACTAATATTAATATAATAATTAGTAATACTGATATACCTGTAGAGCAATGACAGAAGTGATAACAATTATAATAATGCCATCACTAACCCTATAAAAATTACAGTAATAATACTGATAAGTAAAAATACTATACTCAGTGTCATAGTGATGGTAGTAGCAGTAGAAGTAGTAATACGATTAATAATATCATCACTAATATTATAATATTTACAAAAATACTGATAATACCAAAGCTACTATGAGTGTAATTATATTATTAACAATAATATAATGATAAATACCAGAGTAATAATCACAGTAATTAACAAGCTAAAAATAAACAATAATAGTAATACTAACAATACTACTGATAATAACCCCCAATACTAATAATACTACTGATAATAACCCCCAATACTAATAATACTAATGATAATAACCCCCAATACTAATAATACTACTGATAATAACCCCCTATACTAATAATACTACTGATAATAACTCCCCAGTACTAATAATACTACTGATAATAACCCCCAATACTAATAATACTACTGATAATAACCCCCAATACTAATAATACTACTGATAATAACCCCCAACAATACTACTGATAATAACCCCCAATACTAATAATACTACTGATAATAACCCCCAATACTAATAATACTACTGATAATAACCCCCAACAATACTACTGATAATAACCCCCAATACTAATAATACTACTGATAATAACCCCCAATACTAATAATACTACTGATAATAACCCCCAATACTAATAATACTACTGATAATAACCCCCAATACTAATAATACTACTGATAATAACCCCCTATACTAATAATACTACAGATAATAACCCCCTATACTAATAATACTACTGATAATAATCCCCAATACTAATAATACTACTGATAATAACCCCCTATACTAATAATACTACTGATAATAACTCCCCAGTACTAATAATACTACTGATAATAACCCCCAATACTAATAATACTACTGATAATAACCCCCTATACTAATAATACTACTGATAATAACCCCCAATACTAATAATACTACTGATAATAACCCCCAACAATACTACTGATAATAACCCCCAATACTAATAATACTACTGATAATAACCCCCAATACTAATAATACTACTGATAATAACCCCCAATACTAATAATACTACTGATGATAACCCCCAATACTAATAATACTACTGATAATAACCCCCAATACTAATAATACTACTGATAATAACCCCCTATACTAATACTACAGATAATAACCCCCTATACTAATAATACTACTGATAATAACCCCCAATACTAATAATACTACTGATAATAACCCCCAATACTAATAATACTACTGATAATAACCCCCTATACTAATAATACTACTGATAATAACCCCCAATACTAATAATACTACTGATAATAACCCCCAATACTAATAATACTACTGATAATAACCCCCTATACTAATAATACTACAGATAATAACCCCCAATACTAATAATACTACTGATAATAACCCCCAATACTAATAATACTACTGATAATAACCCCCAATACTAATAATACTACTGATAATAACTCCCCAGTACTAATAATACTACTGATAATAACCCCCAATACTAATAATACTACTGATAACAACCCCCAATACTAATAATACTACTGATAACAACCCCCAATACTAATAATACTACTGATAATAACTCCCCAGTACTAATAATACTACTGATAATAACCCCCAATACTAATAATACTACTGATAATAACCCCCAATACTAATAATACTACTGATAATAACCCCCAATACTAATAATACTACTGATAATAACCCCCAATACTAATAATACTACTGATAATAACCCCCAATACTAATAATACTACTGATGATAACCCTCTAATACTAATAATACTACTGAAAATAATCCCCAATACTAATAATACTACTGATAACAACCCCCTATACTAATAATACTACTGATAATAACCCCCAATACTAATAATACTACTGATAATAACCCCCAATACTAATAATACTACAGATAATAACTCCCCAATACTAATAATACTACAGATAATAACCCCATACTAATAATACTACTGATAATAACCCCCAATACTAATAATACTACTGATAATAACCCCCAATACTAATAATACTACAGATAATAACCCCATACTAATAATACTACTGATAATAACCCCCAATACTAATAATACTACTGATAATAACCCCCTATACTAATAATACTACAGATAATAACCCCCAATACTAATAATACTACTGATAATAACCCCCAATACTAATAATACTACTGATAATAACCCCCTATACTAATAATACTACAGATAATAACCCCCAATACTAATAATACTACTGATAATAACCCCCAATACTAATAATACTACTGATAATAACCCCCAATACTAATAATACTACTGATAATAACTCCCCAGTACTAATAATACTACTGATAATAACCCCCAATACTATTAATACTACTGATAACAACCCCCTATACTAATAATACTACTGATAATAACCCCCAATACTAATAATACTACTGATAATAACCCCCAATACTAATAATACTACTGATAATAACCCCCAATACTAATAATACTACTGATAATAACCCCCAATACTAATAATACTACTGATAATAACCCCCAATACTAATAATACTACTGATAATAACCCCCAATACTAATAGTACTACTGATAATAACCCTCTAATACTAATAATACTACTGAAAATAATCCCCAATACTAATAATACTACTGATAATAACCCCCAATACTAATAATACTACTGATAATAACCCCCAATACTAATAATACTACTGATAATAACCCCCAATACTAATAATACTACTGATAATAACCCCCAATACTAATAGTACTACTGATAATAACCCTCTAATACTAATAATACTACTGAAAATAATCCCCAATACTAATAATACTACTGATAATAACCCCCAATACTAATAATACTACTGATAATAACCCCCAATACTAATAATACTACTGATAATAACCCCCAATACTAATAATACTACTGATAATAACCCCCAATACTAATAATACTACTGATAATAACCCCCAATACTAATAGTACTACTGATAATAACCCTCTAATACTAATAATACTACTGAAAATAATCCCCAATACTAATAATACTACTGATAATAACCCCCAATACTAATAATACTACTGATAATAACCCCCAATACTAATAATACTACTGATAATAACCCCCAATACTAATAATACTACTGATAATAATCCCCAATACTAATAATACTACTGATAATAACAACAAATACTAATAACACTACTAATAATAACCCCCAATACTAATAATACTACTGATGATAACCCCCATACTAATAATACTACTGATAATAACCCCCAATACTAATAATAATACTGATAATAATCCCCAATACTAATAATACTGCTGATAATAACCCCCAATACTAATAATACTACTGATAATAACCCCCAATACTAATAATACTACAGATAATAATCCCCAATACTAATAATACTGCTGATATTAACCCCCAATACTAATAATACTACTGATAATAATCCCCAATACTAATAATACTGCTGATAATAACCCCCAATACTAATAATACTGCTGATAATAACCCCCAATACTAATAATACTGCTGATATTAACCCCCAATACTAATAATACTACTGATAATAATCCCCAATACTAATAATACTGCTGATAATAACCCCCAATACTAATAATACTGCTGATAATAACCCCCAATACTAATAATACTACTGATAATAACCCCCAATACTAATAATACTACTGATAATAATCCCTAATACTAATAATACTACTGATAATAACAACAAATACTAATAATACTACTGATAATAACCCCCAATACTAATAATACTACTGATGATAACCCCCATACTAATAATACTACTGATAATAACCCCCAATACTAATAATACTACTGATAATAATCCCCAATACTAATAATACTACTGATAATAACAACAAATACTAATAATACTACTGATAATAACCCCCAATACTAATAATACTACTGATGATAACCCCCATACTAATAATACTACTGATAATAACCCCCAATACTAACAATAATACTGATAATAATCCCCAATACTAATAATACTGCTGATAATAACCCCCAATACTAATAATACTGCTGATAATAACCCCCAATACTAATAATACTACTGATAATAACCCCAATACTAATAATACTACTGATAATAATCCCCAATACTAATAACACTACTGATAATAATCCTCTAATACTAATAATACTACTGATAATAACTCCCAAAACTAATAATACTACTCATAATAACCCCAATACTAATAATACTACTGATAATAACCCCCATACTAATAATACTACTGATAATAACCCCCAATACTAATAATACTACAGATAATAACCCCCAATACTAATAATACTACTGATAATAACCCCCAATACTAATAATACTACTGATAATAACCCCCAATACTAATAATACTACAGATAATAACCCCCAATACTAATAATACTACTGATAATAACCCCCATACTAATAATACTACTGATCATAATCCTCTAATACTAATAATACTACTGATAATAACCACCAATACTAATAATACTACTGATAATAACCCCCATACTAATAATTCTACTGATAATAACCACCAATACTAATAATACTACAGATAATAATCCCCAATACTAATATTACTACTGATAGTAATCCTCAATACTAATAATACTACAGATAATAACCACCAATACTAATAATAATACTGATAATAACCCCCAATACTAATAATACTACTGATAATAATCCCCAATATTAATAATACTACTGATAATAACCTCCAATACTAATAATACTACTGATAATAACCTCCAATACTAATAATACTACTGATAATAACTCCCAAAACTAATAATACTACTCATAATAATGCCCAATAATAATAATACTACTGATAATAATCCTCTAATACTAATAATACTACTGATAATAACCCCCAATACTAATAATACTACTGATAATAACTCCCAAAAGTAATAATACTACTCATAATAATGCCCAATACTAATAATACTACTGATAATAATCCCCATACTAATAATACTACTGAAAATAACCCCAATACTAACAATACTACTGATAATAATCCCCAATACTAATAATACTACTAATAATAACCCCCAATACTAATAATACTACTACTGATAATAAACTCCCAATACTAATAATACTACTGATAATAACCACCAATACTAATAATACTACTGATAATAACCACCAATACTAATAATACTACTGATAATAACCCCCATACTAATAATACTACTGAAAATAACCCCAATACTAACAATACTACTGATAATAATCCCCAATACTAATAATACTACTAATAATAACCCCCAATACTAATAATACTACTGATAATAACCCCCAATACTAATAATACTACTGATAATAAACTCCCAATACTAATAATACTACTGATAATAACCACCAATACTAATAATACTACTGATAATAACCACCAATACTAATAATACTACTGATAATAACCCCCAATACTAATAACACTACTGATAATAACCCCCAATACGAATAATACTACTGATAATAACCCCCAATACTAATAATACTACAGATAATAACCCCCAATACTAATAACACTACTGATAATAATCCTCTAATACTAATAATACTACTGATAATAACCCCAATACTAATAATACTACTGATAATAATCCCCAAAACTAATAATACTACTGATAATAACCCCAAAAACTAATAATACTACTGATAATAATCCCCAATACTAATAATACTACTGATAATAACCCCCAATACTAATAATACTACTGATAATAACCCCCAATACTAATAATACTACTGATAATAATCCACAATACTAATAATACTACTGATAATAACCTCCAATACTAATAATACTACTGATAATAATCCACAATACTAATAATACTACTGATAATAACTCCCAATACTTATAATACTACTGATAATAACCCCCAATACTAATAATACTACTGATAATAACCCCCTATACTAATAATACTACAGATAATAACCCCATACTAATAATACTACTGATAATAACCCCCAATACTAATAATACTACTGATAATAATCCTCTAATACTAATAATACTACTGATAATAACCCCCAGTACTAATAATACTACTGATAATAACTCCCAAAACTAATAATACTACTGATAATAACCCCAAAAACTAATAATACTACTGATAATAACTCCCAATACTAATAATACTACTGATAATAACCCCAAATACTAACAATACTACTGATAATAATCCCCAATACTAATAATACTACTGATAATAATCCTCTAATACTAATAATACTACTGATAATAACCCCCAATACTAATAATACTACTGATAATAACCCCAAATACTAACAATACTACTGATAATAACCCCCAATACTAATAATACTACTGATAATAATCCTCTAATACTAATAATACTACTGATAATAACCCCCAGTACTAATAATACTACTGATAATAACTCCCAAAACTAATAATACTACTCATAATAATGCCCAATACTAATAATACTACTGATAATAACCCCAAAAACTAATATTACTACTGATAATAACCACCAATACTAATAATACTACTGAAAATAACCCCAATACTAACAATACTACTGATAATAATCCCCAATACTAATAATACTACAGATAATAACCACCAATACTAATAATACTACTGATAATAACCCCCAATACTAATAATACTACTGATAATAACCACCAATACTAATAATACTACTGATAATAACCCCCAATACTAATAATACTACTGATAATAACCCCCAATACTAATAATACTACTGATAATAACCCCCAATACTAATAATACTACTGATAATAACCACCAATACCAATAATACTACTGATAATAACCACCAATACTAATAATACTACTGATAATAACCCCCTATACGAATAATACTACTGATAATAACCCCAATACTAATAATACTACTGATAATAACCACCAATACTAATAATACTACTGATAATAAACTCCCAATACTAATAATACTACTGATAATAACCCCCAATACTAATAATACTACTGATAATAACCCCCAATACTAATAATACTACTGATAATAACCCTCTACTACTAATAATACTACTGATAATAACCACCAATACCAATAATACTACTGATAATAACCTCCATACTAATAATACTACTGATAATAACCCCAATACTAATAATACTACTGATAATAACCACCAATACTAATAATACTACTGATAATAAACTCCCAATACTAATAATACTACTGATAATAACCCCCAATACTAATAATACTACTGATAATAACCCCCTATACTAATAATACTACTGATAATAACCCCAATACTAATAATACTACTGATAATAACCCCCATACTAATAATACTACTGATAATAACCCCCAACAATACTACTGATAATAACCCCAATACTAATAATACTACTGATAATAATCCCCAATACTAATAATACTACTGATAATAACCCCAAAAACTAATAATACTACTGATAATAACACCCAATACTAATAATACTACTGATAATAACCCCCATACTAATAATACTACTGATAATAACCCCCAATACTAACAATACTACTGATAACCCCAATACTAATAATACTACTCATAATAATCCCCAATACTAATAATACTACTGATAATAACCCCAAAAACTAATAATACTACTGATAATAACCCCTAATACTAATAATACTACTGATAATAACCCCCAATACTAATACTACTGATAATACCCCCAATACTAATAATACTACTGATAATAACTCCCAATACTAATAATACTACTGATAATAACCCCCATACTAATAATACTACTGATAATAACCCCCAATACTAACAATACTACTGATAATAACCCCCAATACTAACAATACTACTGATAATATCCCCAATACTAACAATACTACTGATAATAACTCCCTATACTAATAATACTACTGATAATAACCCCAATACTAACAATACTACTGATAATAATCCCCAATACTAATAATACTACTGATAATAACACCAATACTAATAATACTACTGATAATAACCCCCAATACTAATAATACTACTGATAATAACACCAATACTAATAATACTACTGATAATAACACCAATACTAACAATACTACTGATAATAATCCCCAATACTAATAATACTACTGATAATAACACCAATACTAATAATACTACTGATAATAACTCCCAATACTAATAATACTACTGATAATAACCCCCATACTAATAATACTACTGATAATAACCCCCAATACTAACAATACTAGTGATAATAACCCCCAATACTAACAATACTAGTGATAATAACCCCAATACTAATAATACTACTGATAATAATCCCCAATACTAATAATACTACTGATAATAACCCCAATACTAACAATACTACTGATAATAACCCCCAATACTAATAATACTACTGATAATAACCCCCAATACTAATAATACTACTGATAATAACCCCAATACTAACAATACTACTGATAATAACCCCCAATACTAATAATACTACTGATAATAACCCCAATACTAACAATACTACTGATAATAATCCCCAATACTAATAATACTACTGATAATAACACCAATACTAATAATACTACTGATAATAACCCCCAATACTAATAATACTACTGATAATAACACCAATACTAATAATACTACTGATAATAACCCCAAAAACTAATAATACTACTGATAATAACCCCCAATACTAATAATACTACTGATAATAAACCCCATACTAATAATACTACTGATAATAACCCCCAATACTAATACTACTGATAATAACCTCCAATACTAATAATACTACAGATAATAACCCCCAATACTAATAATACTACTGATAATAACCCCCAATACTAATAATACTACTGATAATAATCCCCAATACTAATAATACTACTGATAATAATCCCCAATACTAATAATACTACTGATAATAACCCCCAATACTAATAATACTACTGATAATATCCTCCCAATACTAATAATACTACAGATAATAACCCCCAATACTAATAATACTACTGATAATAACCCCAAAAACTAATAATACTACTGATAATAACCCCCAATACTAATAATACTACTGATAATAAACCCCATACTAATAATACTACTGATAATAACCCCCAATACTAATACTACTGATAATAACCCCCAATACTAATAATACTACTGATAATAACCCCCAATACTAATAATACTACTGATAATAATCCCTAATACTAATAATACTACTGATAATAATCCCCAATACTAATAATACTACTGATAATAATCCCCAATACTAATAATACTACAGATAATAATCCCCAATACTAATAATACTACAGATAATAACCCCCAATACTAATAATACTACTGATAATAACCCCCAATACTAATAATACTACTGATAATAATCCCCAATACTAATAATACTACTGATAATAACCCCCAATACTAATAATACTACTGATAATAACCCCCAATACTAATAATAAAACTGATAATAATCCCCAATACTAATAATACTACTGATAATAATCGCCAATACTAATAATACTACTGATAATAACCCCAATACTAATAATACTACTGATAATAATCCCCAATACTAATAATACTACTGATAATAACTCCCAATACTAATAATACTACTGATAATAACCCCCAATACTAATAATACTACTGATAATAACCCCCAATACTAATAATACTACTGATAATAACCCCCAATACTAATAATACTACTGATAATAACCCCCAATACTAATAATACTACTGATAATAACCCCCAGTACTAATAATACTACTGATAATAACCCCCAATACTAATAATACTACTGATAATAATCCCCAATACTAATAATACTACTGATAATAACCCCCAATACTAATAATACTACAGATAATAACCCCCAATACTAATAATACTGCTGATAATAACCCCAATACTAAAAATACTACTGATAATAATCCCCAATACTAACAATACTACTGATAATAATCCCCAATACTAATAATACTGCTGATAATAACCCCCATACTAATAATACTACTGATAATAATCCCCAATACTAATAATACTACTGATAATAACACCAATACTAACAATACTACTGATAACCCCAATACTAATAATACTACTCATAATAATCCCCAATACTAATAATACTACTGATAATAACCCCAAAAACTAATAATACTACTGATAATAACCCCCATACTAATAATACTACTGATAATAACCCCAATACTAACAATACTACTGATAATAATCCCCAATACTAATAATACTACTGATAATAACCCCCAATACTAATAATACTACTGATAATAACCCCCAATACTAATAATACTACTGATGATAACCCCCAATACTAATAGTACTACTGATAATAACTCCAATACTAATAACACAACAGATAATAACCCCCAATACTAATAATACTACTGATAATAACCCCCAATGCTAATACTACTGATAATAACCTCCAATACTAATAATACTACAGATAATAACCCCCAATACTAATACTACTGATAATAACCTCCAATACTAATAATACTACAGATAATGACCCCCAATACTAATAATACTACTGATAATAACCCCCAATACTAATAATACTACTGATAATAACCCCCAATACTAATACTACTGATAATAATCCCCAGTACTAATAATACTACAGATAATAACCCCCAATACTAATAATACTACTGATAATAACCCCCAATACTAATAATACTACTGATAATAACCCCCAATACTAATAATACTACTGATAATAATCCCCAATACTAATAATACTACTGATAATAATCCCCAATACTAATAATACTACTGATAATAACCCCCAATACTAATAATACTACTGATAATAATCCCCAATACTAATAACACTACAGATAATAACCCCCAATACTAATAATACTACTGATAATAATCCCCAATACTAATAACACTACAGATAATAACCCCCAATACTAATAATACTACTGATAATAATCCCCAATACTAATAACACAACAGATAATAACCCCCAATACTAATAATACTACTGATAATAACCCCCAATACTAATACTACTGATAATAACCTCCAATACTAATAATACTACAGATAATAACCCCCAATACTAATACTACTGATAATAACCTCCAATACTAATAATACTACAGATAATAACCCCCAATACTAATAATACTACTGATAATAATCCCCAATACTAATAATACTACTGATAATAACCCCCAATACTAATACTACTGATAATAATCCCCAGTACTAATAATACTACAGATAATAACCCCCAATACTAATAATACTACTGATAATAACCCCCAATACTAATAATACTACTGATAATAACCCCCAATACTAATAATACTACTGATAATAACCCCCAATACTAATAATACTACTGATAATAACCCCCAGTACTAATAATACTACTGATAATAACCCCCAATACTAATAATACTACTGATAATAACCTCCAATACTAATAATACTACTGATAATAACCCCCAATACTAATAATACTACAGATAATAACCCCCAATACTAATAATACTACTGATAATAATCCCCAATACTAATAATACTACTGATAATAATCCCCAATACTAATAATACTACTGATAATAACCCCCAATACTAATAATACTACTGATAATAATCCCCAATACTAATAATACTACTGATAATAACCCCCAATACTAATACTACTGATAATAATCCCCAGTACTAATAATACTACAGATAATAACCCCCAATACTAATAATACTACTGATAATAACCCCCAATACTAATAATACTACTGATAATAACCCCCAATACTAATAATACTACTGATAATAACCCCCAGTACTAATAATACTACTGATAATAACCCCCAATACTAATAATACTACTGTTAATAACCCCCAATACTAATAATACTACTGATAATAACCCCCAATACTAATAATACTACTGATAATAATCCTCTAATACTAATAATACTACTGATAATAACCCCCAATACTAATAATACTACAGATAATAACCCCCAATACTAATACTACTGATAATAACCCCCAATACTAATAATACTACTGATAATAATCCCCAATACTAATAACACTACAGATAATAACCCCCAATACTAATAATACTACTGATAATAATCCCCAATACTAATATCACTACAGATAATAACCCCCAATACTAATAATACTACTGATAATAATCCCCAATACTAATAACACAACAGATAATAACCCCCAATACTAATAATACTACTGATAATAACCCCCAATACTAATAATACTACAGATAATAACCCCCAATACTAATAATACTACAGATAATAACCCCCAATACTAATAATACTACTGATAATAACCCCCAATACTAATAATACTACTGATAATAATCCCCAATACTAATAACACTACAGATAATAACCCCCAATACTAATAATACTACTGATAATAATCCCCAATACTAATATCACTACAGATAATAACCCCCAATACTAATAATACTACTGATAATAATCCCCAATACTAATAACACAACAGATAATAACCCCCAATACTAATAATACTACTGATAATAACCTCCAATACTAATAATACTACAGATAATAACCCCCAATACTAATACTACTGATAATAACCTCCAATACTAATAATACTACAGATAATAACCCCCAATACTAATAATACTACTGATAATAATCCCCAATACTAATAATACTACTGATAATAACCCCCAATACTAATAATACTGATAATAATCCCCAGTACTAATAATACTACAGATAATAACCCCCAGTACTAATAATACTACTGATAATAACCCCCAATACTAATAATACTACTGATAATAACCTCCAATACTAATAATACTACTGATAATAACCCCCAATACTAATAATACTACAGATAATAACCCCCAATACTAATAATACTACTGATAATAATCCCCAATACTAATAATACTACTGATAATAATCCCCAATACTAATAATACTACTGATAATAACCCCCAATACTAATAATACTACTGATAATAATCCCCAATACTAATAATACTACTGATAATAACCCCCAATACTAATACTACTGATAATAATCCCCAGTACTAATAATACTACAGATAATAACCCCCAATACTAATAATACTACTGATAATAATCCCCAATTCTAATAATACTACTGATAATAATCCCCAGTACTAATAATACTACAGATAATAACCCCCAATACTAATAATACTACTGATAATAACCCCCAATACTAATAATACTACTGATAATAACCCCCAATACTAATAATACTACTGATAATAACCCCCAGTACTAATAATACTACTGATAATAACCCCCAATACTAATAATACTACTGTTAATAACCCCCAATACTAATAATACTACTGATAATAACCCCCAATACTAATAATACTACTGATAATAATCCTCTAATACTAATAATACTACTGATAATAACCCCCAATACTAATAATACTACAGATAATAACCCCCAATACTAATACTACTGATAATAACCCCCAATACTAATAATACTACTGATAATAACCCCCAATACTAAAAATACTACTGATAATAATCCCCAATACTAACAATACTACTGATAATAATCCCCAATACTAATAATACTGCTGATAATAACCCCCATACTAATAATACTACTGATAATAATCCCCAATACTAATAATACTACTGATAATAACACCAATACTAATAATACTACTGATAACCCCAATACTAATAATACTACTCATAATAATCCCCAATACTAATAATACTACTGATAATAACCCCAAAAACTAATAATACTACTGATAATAACCCCCATACTAATAATACTACTGATAATAACCCCAATACTAACAATACTACTGATAATAATCCCCAATACTAATAATACTACTGATAATAACCCCCAATACTAATAATACTACTGATAATAACCCCCAATACTAATAATACTACTGATGATAACCCCCAATACTAATAGTACTACTGATAATAACTCCAATACTAATAACACAACAGATAATAACCCCCAATACTAATAATACTACTGATAATAACCCCCAATACTAATACTACTGATAATAACCTCCAATACTAATAATACTACAGATAATAACCCCCAATACTAATACTACTGATAATAACCTCCAATACTAATAATACTACAGATAATAACCCCCAATACTAATAATACTACTGATAATAACCCCCAATACTAATAATACTACTGATAATAACCCCCAATACTAATAATACTACTGATAATAACCCCCAATACTAATAATACTACTGATAATAACCCCCAATACTAATAATACTGCTGATAATAATCCCCAATACTAATAATACTACTGATAATAATCCCCAATACTAATAATACTACTGATAATAACCCTCTAATACTAATAATACTACTGATAATAACCCCCAATACTAATAATACTACAGATAATAACCCCCAATACTAATAATACTACTGATAATAATCCCCAATACTAATAACACTACAGATAATAACCCCCAATACTAATAATACTACTGATAATAATCCCCAATACTAATAACACTACAGATAATAACCCCCAATACTAATAATACTACTGATAATAATCCCCAATACTAATAACACAACAGATAATAACCCCCAATACTAATAATACTACTGATAATAACCCCCAATAATAATACTACTGATAATAACCTCCAATACTAATAATACTACAGATAATAACCCCCAATACTAATACTACTGATAATAACCTCCAATACTAATAATACTACAGATAATAACCCCCAATACTAATAATACTACTGATAATAATCCCCAATACTAATAATACTACTGATAATAACCCCCAATACTAATACTACTGATAATAATCCCCAGTACTAATAATACTACAGATAATAACCCCCAATACTAATAATACTACTGATAATAACCCCCAATACTAATAATACTACTGATAATAACCCCCAATACTAATAATACTACTGATAATAACCCCCAATACTAATAATACTACTGATAATAACCCCCAGTACTAATAATACTACTGATAATAACCCCCAATACTAATAATACTACTGATAATAACCTCCAATACTAATAATACTACTGATAATAACCCCCAATACTAATAATACTACAGATAATAACCCCCAATACTAATAATACTACTGATAATAATCCCCAATACTAATAATACTACTGATAATAATCCCCAATACTAATAATACTACTGATAATAACCCCCAATACTAATAATACTACTGATAATAATCCCCAATACTAATAATACTACTGATAATAACCCCCAATACTAATAATACTACTGATAATAACCCCCAATACTAATAATACTACTGATAATAACCCCCAATACTAATAATACTACTGATAATAATCCCCAGTACTAATAATACTACAGATAATAACCCCCAATACTAATAATACTACTGATAATAATCCCCAATTCTAATAATACTACTGATAATAATCCCCAGTACTAATAATACTACAGATAATAACCCCCAATACTAATAATACTACTGATAATAACCCCCAATACTAATAATACTACTGATAATAACCCCCAATACTAATAATACTACTGATAATAACCCCCAGTACTAATAATACTACTGATAATAACCCCCAATACTAATAATACTACTGTTAATAACCCCCAATACTAATAATACTACTGATTATAACCCCCAATACTAATAATACTACTGATAATAATCCTCTAATACTAATAATACTACTGATAATAACCCCCAATACTAATAATACTACAGATAATAACCCCCAATACTAATACTACTGATAATAATCCCCAATACTAATAATACTACTGATAATAACCCCCAATACTAATAATACTACTGATAATAACCTCCAATACTAATAATACTACTGATAATAACCCTCAATACTAATAATACTACAGATAATAACCCCCAATACTAATAATACTACTGATAATAACCCCAATACTAATAATACTACAGATAATAACCCCCAATACTAATAATACTACTGATAATAACTCCCCAATACTAATAATACTACTGATAATAACCCCCAATACTAATACTACTGATAATAACCTCCAATACTAATAATACTACAGATAATAACCCCCAATACTAATAATACTACAGATAATAACCCCCAATACTAATAATACTACTGATAATAACTCCCCAATACTAATAATACTACAGATAATAACCCCCAATACTAATACTACTGATAATAACCTCCAATACTAATAATACTACAGATAATAACCCCCAATACTAATAATACTACAGATAATAACCCCCAATACTAATAATACTACTGATAATAACTCCCCAATACTAATAATACTACTGATAATAATCCCCAATACTAATAATACTACAGATAATAACCCCCAATACTAATAATACTACTGATAATAACCCCCATTACTAATAATACTACTGATGATAACCCCCAATACTAATAATACTACTGATAATAACCCCCAGTACTAATAATACTACTGATAATAACCCCCAATACTAATACTACTGATAATAACCTCCAATACTAATAATACTACAGATAATAACCCCCAATACTAATAATACTACAGATAATAACCCCCAATACTAATAATACTACAGATAATAACCCCCAATACTAATAATACTACTGTTAATAACCCCCAATACTAATAATACTACTGATAATAACCCCCAATACTAATAATACTACTGATAATAATCCTCTAATACTAATAATACTACTGATAATAACCCCCAATACTAATAATACTACAGATAATAACCCCCAATACTAATACTACTGATAATAACCCCCAATACTAATAATACTACTGATAATAACCCCCAATACTAATAATACTACTGATAATAACCTCCAATACTAATAATACTACTGATAATAACCCTCAATACTAATAATACTACAGATAATAACCCCCAATACTAATAATACTACTGATAATAACCCCAATACTAATAATACTACAGATAATAACCCCCAATACTAATAATACTACTGATAATAACCCCCAATACTAATAATACTACTGATAATAACTCCCCAATACTAATAATACTACTGATAATAACCCCCAATACTAATACTACTGATAATAACCTCCAATACTAATAATACTACAGATATTAACCCCCAATACTAATAATACTACAGATAATAACCCCCAATACTAATAATACTACTGATAATAACTCCCCAATACTAATAATACTACAGATAATAACCCCCAATACTAATACTACTGATAATAACCTCCAATACTAATAATACTACAGATAATAACCCCCAATACTAATAATACTACAGATAATAACCCCCAATACTAATAATACTACTGATAATAACTCCCCAATACTAATAATACTACTGATAATAATCCCCAATACTAATAATACTACAGATAATAACCCCCAATACTAATAATACTACTGATAATAACCCCCATTACTAATAATACTACTGATAATAACCCCCAATACTAATAATACTACTGATAATAACCCCCAGTACTAATAATACTACTGATAATAACCCCCAATACTAATACTACTGATAATAACGTCCAATACTAATAATACTACAGATAATAACCCCCAATACTAATAATACTACAGATAATAACCCCCAATACTAATAATACTACAGATAATAACCCCCAATACTAATAATACTACAGATAATAACCCCCAATACTAATAATACTACTGATAATAATCCCCAATACTAATAATACTACAGATAATAACCCCCAATACTAATAATACTACTGATAATAACCCCCATTACTAATAATACTACTGATAATAACCCCCAATACTAATAATACTACTGATAATAACCCCCAGTACTAATAATACTACTGATAATAACCCCCATTACTAATAATACTACTGATAATAACCCCCAATACTAATAATACTACTGATAATAATCCCCAATACTAATAATACTACAGATAATAACCCCCAATACTAATAATACTACTGATAATAATCCCCAATACTAATAATACTACTGATAATAACCCCCAATACTAATAATACTACTGATAATAACCCCCATTACTAACAATACTACTGATAATAACCCCCAATACTAATAATACTACTGATAATAACCCCCAGTACTAATAATACTACTGATAATAACCCCCAATACTAATAATACTACTGATAATAACCTCCAATACTAATAATACTACCGATAATAATCCTCTAAGGGCTCATTTCCACTGGCGAGGAAAACGGACGAGTGCAATCCGATAAAAAATCGGATTGCACTCGGACCAATGTTATTCAATAGGTGTCTTTTCATTTGCGATTTTTTTCTCAGCCGAAATCGGACTGAGAAAAAAATCGCAGCATGCTGCGATTTGCTGCTAGTCTCGGACGAGACTCGCCAATGCAAGTCAATGGGTGCGAGAAAAAAAACGGACGGAATACGGACCATCCGTATTCCGTCCGTTTTTTACGGATACATCACCATTCTGTGGCCTAGAACACTGTCCATGGTCCTGTAAATGACTGTAGAAAAATAGTTGCAGAGAAATAAAACGGATGTCATACGGATGTAAAACGGATGGTGCGATTAAAAATCGCATTGCACTCGCATTACACTCGCATGACAATCGCATACGCTACATCCCTTTTTTCGGTCCAGATTACGGACCGATTTGTCTCTCGCCAGTGGAAATGAGCCCTAATACTAATAATACTACTGATAATAACCACAAATACTAATAATACTACTGATAATAACCCCCAGTACTAATAATACTACTGATAATAACCCCCAATACTAATAATACTACTGATAATAATCCTCTAATACTAATAATACTACTGATAATAACCACAAATACTAATAATACTACTGATAATAACCCCCAATACTAATAACACTACTGATAATAATCCTCTAATACTAATAATACTACTGATAATATCCTCCCAATACTAATAATACTACTGATAATAACCTCCATACTAATAATACTACTGATAATAATCCCCAATACTAATAATAATACTGATAATAACCCCCAATACTAATAATACTACTGATAATAACCCCAATACTAATAATACTACTGATAATAACCACCAATACTAATAACACTACTGATAATAATCCTCTAATACTAATAATACTACTGATAATATCCTCCCAATACTAATAATACTACTGATAATAACCCCCAATACTAATAATACTACTGATAATAATCCTCTAATACTAATAATACTACTGATAATAACCACAAATACTAATAATACTACTGATAATAACTCCCAATACTAATAATACTACTGATAATAATCCCCAATACTAATAATACTACTGATAATAACCCCCAATACTAATAATACTACTGATAATAACCCTCTAATACTAATAATACTACTGATAATAACCCCAATACTAATAATACTACTGATAATAACCCCATACTAATAATACTACTGATAATAACCCCCAATACTAATAATACTACTGATAATAACCCTCTAATACTAATAATACTACTGATAATAACCCCATACTAATAATACTACTGATAATAACTCCCATACTAATAATACTACTGATAATAACCCCCAATACTAATAATACTACTGATAATAACCCCCAATACTAATAATACTACTGATAATAACCCCCAATACTAATAATACTACTGATAATAATCCTCTAATACTAATAATACTACTGATAATAACCACAAATACTAATAATACTACTGATAACAACCCCCAATACTAATAATACTACTGATAATAATCCCCAATACTAATAATACTACTGATAATAATCCCCAATACTAATAATACTACTGCTAATAATCCCCAATACTAATAATACTACTGATAATAATCCCCAATACTAATAATACTACTGATAATAATCCTCTAATACTAATAATACTACTGATAATAACCCCCAATACTAATAATAATACTACTGATAATAACTCCCAATACTAATAATACTACTGATAATAACCACCAATACTAATACTACTGATAATAACCCCCATACTAATAATACTACTGATAATAACCCCAATACTAACAATACTACTGATAATAACCCCAATACTAATAATACTACTGATAATAACCCCAATACTAATAATACTACTGATAATAACCCCCAATACTAATAATACTACTGATAATAACCCCCAATACTAATAATACTACTGATAACCCCCAATACTAATAATACTACAGATAATAACCCCCATACTAATAATACTACTGATAATAATCCCCAATACTAATAATACTACTGATAATAATCCCCAATACTAATAATACTACTGATAATAACCCCAATACTAATAATACTACTGATAATAATCCCCAATACTAATAATACTACTGATAATAACCCCCAATACTAATAATACTACTGATAATAATCCCCAATACTAATAATACTACTGATAATAACCCCCAATACTAATAATACTACTGATAACCCCCAATACTAATAATACTACAGATAATAACCCCCATACTAATAATACTACTGATAATAACCCCAATACTAATAATACTACTCATAATAACCCCAAAAACTAATAATACTACTGATAATAACCACCAATACTAACAATACTACTGATAATAACCCCCAATACTAATAATACTACTGATAATAACCCCAAAAACTAATAATACTACTGATAATAACCACCAATACTAATAATACTACTGATAATAACCCCAATACTAATAATACTACAGATAACAATCCCCAATACTAATAATACTACTGATAATAATCCTCTAATACTAATAATACTACTGATAATAATCCCCAATACTAATAATACTACTGATAATAACCCCCAATACTAATAATACTACTGATAATAACCTCCAATACTAATAATACTACTGATAATAACCCCCATACTAATAATACTACTGATAATAACCCCCAATACTAATAATACTACTGATAATAACCCCCAATACTAATAATACTACTGATAATAATCCCCAATACTAATAATACTACTGATAATAACCCCCAATACTAATAATACTACTGATAATAACCCCCAATACTAATAATACTACTGATAATAACCCCCAATACTAATAATACTACTGATAATAACCCCCAATACTAATAATACTACTGATAATAACCCCCAATACTAATAATACTACTGATAATAACCCCCAATACTAATAATACTACTGATAATAACCCCCAATACTAATAATACTACTGATAATAACCTCCAATACTAATAATACTACTGATAATAACCCCCATACTAATAATACTACTGATAATAACCCCCATACTAATAATACTACTGATAATAACCCCCAATACTAATAATACTACTGATAATAATCCCCAATACTAATAATACTACTGATAATAACCCCAATACTAATAATACTACAGATAATAACTCCCCAGTACTAATAATACTACTGATAATAACCCCCAATACTAATAATACTACTGATAATAACCCTCTAATACTAATAATACTACTGATAATAACCCCCAATACTAATAATACTACTGATAATAATCCTCTAATACTAATAATACTACTGATAATAATCCCCAATACTAATAATACTACTGATAATAACCTCCAATACTAATAATACTACTGATAATAACCCCCATACTAATAATACTACTGATAATAACCCTCTAATACTAATAATACTACTGATAATAATCCCCAATACTAATAATACTACTGATAATAACCCCCAATACTAATAATACTACTGATAATAACCTCCAATACTAATAATACTACTGATAATAACCCCCATACTAATAATACTACTGATAATAACCCTCTAATACTAATAATACTACTGATAATAATCCCCAATACTAATAATACTACTGATAATAACCCCAATACTAATAATACTACAGATAATAACCCCCAATACTAATAATACTACTGATAATAATCCTCTAATACTAATAATACTACTGATAATAACCCCCAATACTAATAATACTACTGATAATAACCCCCAGTACTAATAATACTACAGATAATAACCCCCAATACTAATAATACTACTGATAATATCCCCAATACTAATAATACTACTGATAATAACCACCAATACTAATAATACTACTGATAACCCCCAATACTAATAATACTACAGATAATAACCCCCATACTAATAATACTACTGATAATAACCCCAATACTAATAATACTACTCATAATAATCCCCAATACTAATAATACTACTGATAATAACCCCAAAAACTAATAATACTACTGATAATAACCACCAATACTAACAATACTACAGATAATAACCCCCAATACTAATAATACTACTGATAATAACCCCAATACTAATAATACTACTGATAATAATCCCCAATACTAATAATACTACTGATAATAACCCCAATACTAATAATACTACTGATAATAATCCTCTAATACTAATAATACTACTGATAATAATCCCCAATACTAATAATACTACTGATAATAACCCCCAATACTAATAATACTACTGATAATAACCTCCAATACTAATAATACTACTGATAATAACCCCCATACTAATAATACTACTGATAATAACCCTCTAATACTAATAATACTACTGATAATAATCCCCAATACTAATAATACTACTGATAATAACCCCAATACTAATAATACTACAGATAATAACCCCCAATACTAATAATACTACTGATAATAATCCTCTAATACTAATAATACTACTGATAATAACCCCCAATACTAATAATACTACTGATAATAACCCCCAGTACTAATAATACTACAGATAATAACCCCCAATACTAATAATACTACTGATAATATCCCCAATACTAATAATACTACTGATAATAACCACCAATACTAATAATACTACTGATAATAACCCCATACTAATAATACTACTGATAATAACCCTCTAATACTAATAATACTACTGATAATAACTCCCCAATACTAATAATACTACTGATAATAATCCCCAATACTAATAATACTACTGATAATAACCACCAATACTAATAATACTACTGATAATAATCCCCAATACTAATAATACTACTGATAATAATCCCCAGTACTAATAATACTACTGTTAATAACCCCCAATACTAATAATACTACTGATAATAATCCCCAATACTAATAATACTACTGATAATAACCACCAATACTAATAATACTACTGATAATAATCCCCAATACTAATAATACTACTGATAATAATCCCCAATACTAATAATACTACTGATAATAACCCCCAATACTAATAATACTACTGATAATATCCCCAATACTAATAATACTACTGATAATAACCACCAATACTAATAATACTACTGATAATAATCCCCAATACTAATAATACTACTGATAATAATCCCCAATACTAATAATACTACTGATAATAACCTCCAATACTAATAATACTACTGATAATAACCCCCATACTAATAATACTACTGATAATAACCCTCTAATACTAATAATACTACTGATAATAACCCCAATACTAATAATACTACTGATAATAATCCTCTAATACTAATAATACTACTGATAATAACCCCAATACTAATAATACTACTGATAATAATCCTCTAATACTAATAATACTACTGATAATAATCCCCAACACTAATAATACTACAGATAATAACTCCCAATACTAATAATACTACTGATAATAACTCCCAATACTAATAATACTACTGATAATAACCCACAGTACTAATAATACTACTGATAACCCCCAATACTAATAATACTACAGATAATAACCCCCATACTAATAATACTACTGATAATAACCCCCAATACTAATAATACTACTGATAATAACCCCCAATACTAATAATACTACTGATAATAATCCCCAATACTAATAATACTACTGTTAATAACCCCCAATACTAATAATACTACTGATAATAACCCTCAATACTAATAATACTACTGATAATAATCCCCAATACTAATAATACTACTGATAATAACCCCCAGTACTAATAATACTACTGATAACCCCCAATACTAATAATACTACAGATAATAACCCCCATACTAATAATACTACTGATAATAACCCCCAATACTAATAATACTACTGATAATAACCCCCAATACTAATAATACTACTGATAATAATCCCCAATACTAATAATACTACTGTTAATAACCCCCATACTAATAATACTACAGATAATAACCTCCAATACTAATAATACTACTGTTAATAACCCCTATACTAATAATACTACAGATAATAACCCCCAATACTAATAATACTACTGATAATAACCCCCAATACTAATAATACTACTGATAATAATCCCCAATACTAATAATACTACTGTTAATAACCCCCATACTAATAATACTACAGATAATAACCTCCAATACTAATAATACTACTGATAATAACCCCCAGTACTAATAATACTACTGATAATAACCCCCAATACTAATAATACTACTGATAATAACCCCCAATACTAATAATACTACTGATAATAACCCCCAATACTAATAATACTACTGATAATAATCCCCAATACTAATAGTACTACTGATAATATCCTCCCAATACTAATAATACTACAGATAATAACCTCCAATACTAATAATACTACTGATAATAATCCCCAATACTAATAATACTACTGATAATAACCCCAATACTAATAATACTACTGATAATAACCCCCAATACTAATAATACTACTGATAATAACTCCAATACTAATAATACTACTGATAATAACCCCAATACTAATAATACTACTGATAATAACCTCCAATACTAATAATACTACTGATAATAACCCCCAATACTAATAATACTACTGATAATAATCCCCAATACTAATAGTACTACTGATAATATCCTCCCAATACTAATAATACTACAGATAATAACCTCCAATACTAATAATACTACTGATAATAATCCCCAATACTAATAATACTACTGATAATAACCCCAATACTAATAATACTACTGATAATAACCCCCAATACTAATAATACTACTGATAATAACCCCCAATACTAATAATACTGCTGATAATAACCCCCAATACTAATAATACTACTGATAATAACTCCAATACTAATAATACTACTGATAATAATCCCCAATACTAATAATACTACTGATAATAACCCCAATACTAATAATACTACTGATAATAACCCCCAATACTAATAATACTACTGATAATAACTCCAATACTAATAATACTACTGATAATAACTCCAATACTAATAATACTACTGATAATAACCTCCAATACTAATAATACTACTGATAATAATCCCCAATACTAATAATACTACTGATAATAACCCCCAATACTAATAATACTACTGATAGTAACCCCAATACTAATAATACTACTGATAATAACCCCCATACTAATAATACTACTGATAATAACCCCAATACTAATAATACTACTGATAATAACCACCAATACTAATAATACTACTGATAATAAACTCCCAATACTAATAATACTACTGATAATAACTCCAATACTAATAATACTACAGATAATAATCCCCAATACTAATAATACTACTGATAATAACCCCCAATACTAATAATACTACTGATAATAACCCCCAATACTAATAATACTACTGATAATAACCACCAATACTAATAATACTACTGATAATAAACTCCCAATACTAATAATACTACTGATAATAACTCCAATACTAATAATACTACTGATAATAATCCCCAATACTAATAATACTACTGATAATAACCCCAATACTAATAATACTACTGATAATAACCCCCAATACTAATAATACTACTGATAATAACTCCAATACTAATAATACTACTGATAATAACTCCAATACTAATAATACTACTGATAATAACCTCCAATACTAATAATACTACTGATAATAATCCCCAATACTAATAATACTACTGATAATAACCCCCAATACTAATAATACTACTGATAGTAACCCCAATACTAATAATACTACTGATAATAACCCCCATACTAATAATACTACTGATAATAACCCCAATACTAATAATACTACTGATAATAACCACCAATACTAATAATACTACTGATAATAAACTCCCAATACTAATAATACTACTGATAATAACTCCAATACTAATAATACTACAGATAATAACCTCCAATACTAATAATACTACTGATAATAATCCCCAATACTAATAATACTACTGATAATAACCCCCAATACTAATAATACTACTGATAATAACCCCCAATACTAATAATACTACTGATAATAACCACCAATACTAATAATACTACTGATAATAAACTCCCAATACTAATAATACTACTGATAATAACCCCCAGTACTAATAATACTACTGATAATAACCCCCAATACTAATAATACTACTGATACTAACCCCCAATACTAATAATACTACTGATAGTAACCCCCAGTACTAATAATACTACAGATAATAACCTCCAATACTAATAATACTACTGTTAATAACCCCCAATACTAATAATACTACTGATAATAACCCCCAATACTAATAATACTACTGATAATAACCCCCAATACTAATAATACTACTGATAATAACCTCCAATACTAATAATACTACTGTTAATAACCCCCAATACTAATAATACTACTGATAATAACCCCCAATACTAATAATACTACAGATAATAACTCCCCAATACTAATAATACTACAGATAATAACCCCATACTAATAATACTACTGATAAAAACCCCCAATACTAATAATACTACTGATAATAACCCCCAATACTAATAATACTACTGATAATAACCCCCAATACTAATAATACTACTGATAATAACCCCCAATACTAATAATACTACTGTTAATAACCCCCAATACTAATAATACTACTGATAATAACCCCCAATACTAATAATACTACTGATAATAACCCCCAATACTAATAATACTACAGATAATAACTCCCCAATACTAATAATACTACAGATAATAACCCCATACTAATAATACTACTGATAATAACCCCCAATACTAATAATACTACTGATAATAACCCCATACTAATAATACTACTGATAATAACCCTCAATACTAATAATACTACTGATAATAACCCCCAATACTAATAATACTACTGATAATAACCCCCAATACTAATAATACTACTGATAATAACCCCCAATACTAATAATAATACTGATAATAACCCCAATACTAATAATACTACTGATAATAACCCCCAATACTAATAATACTACTGATAATAACCCCCAATAATAATAGTACTACTGATAATATCCTCCCAATACTAATAATACTACAGATAATAACCTCCAATACTAATAATACTACTGATAATAACTCCGCGATACTAATAATACTACAGATAATAACCCCATACTAATAATTCTACTGATAATAACCCCCAATACTAATACTACTGATAATAACCCCCAATACTAATAATGCTACTGATAATAACCCCCAATACTAATAATACTACTGATAATAACCCCCAATACTAATAATACTACTGATAATAACCCCTAATACTAATAATAATACTGATAATAACCCCCAATACTAATAATACTACTGATAATAACCCCCAATACTAATAATACTACTGATAATAACCCCCAATACTAATAATAATACTGATAATAACCCCAATACTAATAATACTACTGATAATAACCCCCAATACTAATAATACTACTGATAATAACCCCCAATAATAATAGTACTACTGATAATATCCTCCCAATACTAATAATACTACAGATAATAACCTCCAATACTAATAATACTACTGATAATAACTCCGCGATACTAATAATACTACAGATAATAACCCCATACTAATAATTCTACTGATAATAACCCCCAATACTAATAATGCTACTGATAATAACCCCCAATACTAATAATACTACTGATAATAACCCCCAATACTAATAATACTACTGATAATAACCCCCAATACTAATAATACTACTGATAATAACCCCCAGTACTAATAATACTACTGATAATAACCCCCAATACTAATAATACTACTGATAATAACCCCCAATACTAATAATACTACTGATAATAACCCCCAATACTAATAATACTACTGATAATAACCCCCAATACTAATAATACTACTGATAATAACCCCCAATACTAATAATACTACTGATAATAACCCCCAGTACTAATAATACTACTGATAATAACCCCCAATACTAATAATACTACTGATAATAACCCCCAATACTAATAATACTACTGATAATAACCCCCAATACTAATAATACTACTGATAATAACCCCCAATACTAATAATACTACTGATAATAACCCCCAATACTAATAATACTACTGATAATAACCCCCAATACTAATAATACTACTGATAATAACCCCCAATACTAATAATACTACTGTTAATAACCCCCAATACTAATAATACTACTGATAATAACCCCCAATACTAATAATACTACTGATAATAACCCCCAATACTAATAATACTACAGATAATAACTCCCCAATACTAATAATACTACAGATAATAACCCCATACTAATAATACTACTGATAATAACCCCCAATACTAATAATACTACTGATAATAACCCCCAATACTAATAATACTACTGATAATAACCCCCAATACTAATAATAATACTGATAATAACCCCAATACTAATAATACTACTGATAATAACCCCCAATACTAATAATACTACTGATAATAACCCCCAATAATAATAGTACTACTGATAATATCCTCCCAATACTAATAATACTACAGATAATAACCTCCAATACTAATAATACTACTGATAATAACTCCGCGATACTAATAATACTACAGATAATAACCCCATACTAATAATTCTACTGATAATAACCCCCAATACTAATAATGCTACTGATAATAACCCCCAATACTAATAATACTACTGATAATAACCCCCAATACTAATAATACTACTGATAATAACCCCCAATACTAATAATACTACTGATAATAACCCCCAATACTAATAATACTACTGATAATAATCACCAATACTAATAATACTACTGATTATAACCCCCAATACTAATAATACTACTGATAATAACCCCCAATACTAATAATTCTACTGATAATAATCCCCAATACTAATAATACTACTGATAATAACCCCCAATACTAATAATACTACTGATAATAACCCCCAATACTAATAATACTACTGATAATAACCCCCAATACTAATAATACTACTGATAATAACCCCCAATACTAATAATACTACTGATAATAACCCCCAATAAAATAATAATACTGATAATAACCCCAATACTAATAATACTACTGATAATAACCCCCAATACTAATAATACTACTGATAATAACCCCCAATACTAATAATACTACTGATAATAACCCCCAGTACTAATAATACTACTGATGATTGTTATGACCCCAATGGCGAGGGTCTCAGAGGAACGTGGAAGTCTGCAGAATACAAAAATCCAGCTCATAGGGCAGTGGTAACTGGGTTGACCATATATCTACTCCTAACGCCAACACTAGAAGTAGCCGGGAATCACTCCTACGTTGATTCTAGATGACACGCGCCAGCCGGAGAATCTAGCTACCCCTAGTAGAGGAAAACAAAGACCTTTCTTGCCTCCAGAGAAGGGGACCCCAAAGCTGGATAGAAGCCCCCCACAAATAATGACGGTGAGGTAAGAGGAAATGACAAACACAGAAATGAACCAGGTTTAGCACAGAGAGGCCCGCTTACTGATAGCAGAATAAAGAAAGGTAACTTATATGGTCAACAAAAACCCTATCAAAATCCACACTGGAAATTCAAGAACCCCCGAACCGTCTAACGGTCCGGGGGGAGAACACCAGCCCCCTAGAGCTTCCAGCAAAGGTCAGGATATAGATTTGGAACAAGCTGGACAAAAATACCAAAACCAAAACAAATAGCAAAAAGCAAAAGGCAGACTTAGCTGATATAACTGGAACCAGGATCAGTAGACAAGAGCACAGCAGACTAGCTCTGATAACTACGTTGCCAGGCATTGAACTGAAGGTCCAGGGAGCTAATATAGCAACACCCCTAACTAACGACCCAGGTGCGGATAAAAGGAATGACAGAAAAACCAGAGTCAAAAAACTAGTAACCACTAGAGGGAGCAAAAAGCAAATTCACAACAGTACCCCCCCCTTAGTGAGGGGTCACCGAACCCTCACCACGACCACCAGGGCGATCAGGATGAGCGGCATGAAAGGCGCGAACTAAATCGGCCGCATGAACATCAGAGGCGACCACCCAGGAATTATCCTCCTGACCATAGCCCTTCCACTTGACCAGGTACTGAAGCCTCCGCCTGGAGAGGCGAGAATCCAAGATCTTCTCCACCACGTACTCCAACTCGCCCTCAACCAACACCGGAGCAGGAGGCTCAGCAGAAGGAACTACAGGCACAATGTACCGCCGCAACAAGGACCTATGAAATACATTGTGAATAGCAAACGACACAGGAAGATCCAGACGAAAAGATACAGGATTAAGGATTTCCAATATCTTGTAAGGCCCAATAAAACGAGGTTTAAATTTGGGAGAGGAGACCTTCATAGGAACAAAGCGGGAAGAAAGCCATACCAAATCCCCAACGCGTAGTCGGGGACCCACACCGCGGCGGCGGTTGGCAAAGCGCTGAGCCTTCTCCTGTGACAACTTCAAGTTGTCCACCACATGATTCCAGATCTGCTGCAACCTATCCACCACAGAATCCACCCCAGGACAGTCAGAAGGCTCCACATGACCCGAAGAAAAGCGAGGATGGAAACCAGAGTTGCAGAAAAAAGGCGAAACCAAGGTGGCGGAACTAGCCCGATTATTAAGGGCAAACTCAGCCAACGGCAAGAATGTCACCCAATCGTCCTGATCAGCAGAGACAAAACACCTCAAATAAGCCTCCAAAGTCTGATTGGTTCGCTCCGTCTGTCCATTAGTCTGAGGATGGAAAGCAGACGAAAACGACAAATCAATGCCCATCCTACTACAAAAGGATCGCCAGAACCTGGAAACGAACTGGGATCCTCTGTCTGACACAATATTCTCAGGGATGCCGTGCAAACGAACCACGTTCTGGAAAAACACAGGAACCAGATCGGAAGAGGAAGGCAGCTTAGGCAAAGGAACCAAATGGACCATCTTAGAGAAGCGATCACATATCACCCAGATAACGGACATGCCCTGAGATAGCAGAAGATCAGAAATGAAATCCATGGAGATATGTGTCCAAGGTCTCTTCGGGACAGGCAAGGGCAAGAGCAAACCGCTGGCACGAGAACAGCAAGGCTTAGCTCGAGCACAAGTCCCACAGGACTGCACAAATGACCGCACATCCCTTGACAAGGAAGGCCACCAAAAGGACCTGGCCACCAGATCTCTGGTGCCAAAAATACCCGGGTGACCTGCCAATACCGAGGAATGAACCTCGGAAATGACTCTGCTGGTCCACTTATCCGGGACAAACAGTCTGTCAGGTGGACAAGACTCAGGCCTATCAGCCTGAAATCTCTGCAACACACGTCGCAGATCCGGAGAAATAGCTGACAAGATAACTCTATCTTTAAGAATACCAACAGGATCCGCGACTCCAGGAGCATCAGGCACAAAGCTCCTAGAAAGAGCATCGGCCTTCACATTCTTTGAACCTGGTAAATACGAGACAACAAAATCAAAGCGGGAGAAAAACAATGACCAGCGGGCCTGTCTCGGATTAAGGCGTTTAGCAGACTCGAGATACATCAGATTTTTGTGATCAGTCAAGACCACCACACGATGCTTAGCACCCTCGAGCCAATGACGCCACTCCTCAAATGCCCATTTCATGGCCAACAACTCCCGATTGCCCACATCATAATTTCGCTCGGCAGGCGAAAACTTCCTAGAGAAAAAGGCACAAGGTTTCATAACAGAGCAACCAGGGCCTCTCTGCGACAAAACGGCCCCTGCCCCAATCTCCGAAGCATCCACCTCAACCTGAAAGGGAAGTGAGACGTCAGGCTGGCACAAAACAGGCGCCGAAGTAAACCGGCGTTTCAACTCCTGGAAAGCCTCCACGGCAGCAGGAGCCCAGTTAGCTACATCGGAGCCCTTCTTGGTCATATCCGTCAAAGGTTTCACAATGCTAGAAAAATTAGCGATAAAACGACGGTAGAAGTTAGCGAAGCCCAAGAACTTCTGAAGACTCTTAACTGACGAGGGCTGAGTCCAATCAAGAATAGCTCGGACCTTGACTGGGTCCATCTCCACAGCAGAAGGGGAAAAAATGAACCCCAAAAAGGGAACCTTCTGTACACCAAAGAGACACTTTGAGCCCTTGACAAACAAAGAATTTTCACGCAAAATTTTAAAGACCAACCTGACCTGCTCCACATGCGAATCCCAATTATCAGAAAAAACCAAAATATCATCCAGATAAACAATCAAAAATTTATCCAGATACTTCCGGAAAATGTCATGCATAAAGGACTGAAAAACTGAAGGCGCATTGGAGAGCCCAAAAGGCATCACCAAGTACTCAAAATGACCTTCGGGCGTATTGAATGCGGTTTTCCATTCATCACCTTGCTTAATGCGCACAAGGTTGTACGCACCACGAAGGTCTATCTTGGTGAACCACTTGGCACCTTTAATCCGGGCAAACAAGTCAGACAACAGCGGTAAAGGATACTGAAATTTGACAGTGATCTTATTTAAAAGCCGATAATCAATACAAGGTCTCAAAGATCCGTCCTTTTTTGCCACAAAAAAGAATCCCGCACCAAGAGGGGAAGAAGACGGACGAATATGTCCTTTCTCCAGAGACTCCTTGATATATGAACGCATAGCGGTATGTTCAGGTACCGACAGATTAAACAGTCTTCCCTTAGGAAATTTACTGCCTGGGATCAAATCTATCGCACAGTCACAGTCCCTATGAGGAGGCAGTGCACTGGACTCAGACTCACTGAAGACATCCTGATAATCAGACAAATACTCCGGAACTTCCGAAGGCGTAGAAGAAGCAATAGACACAGGCAGGGAATCCTCATGAATACCACGACAGCCCCAACTAGACACTGACATAGCCTTCCAGTCAAGGACTGGATTATGGGTCTGTAACCATGGCAGCCCTAAAACAACCAAATCATGCATTTTATGTAAAACCAGGAAACGTATCACCTCGCGGTGTTCAGGAGTCATGCACATGGTTACCTGTGTCCAATACTGCGGTTTATTTGCTGCCAATGGCGTAGCATCAATACCCCTAAGAGGAATAGGATTTTCTAATGGTTCAAGAGTAAATCCACAGCGCTTAGCAAATGACAGATCCATAAGACTCAGGGCAGCACCTGAATCTACAAACGCCATGACAGGAAAAGACGACAGTGAGCAAATCAAAGTTACAGACAGAATAAATTTAGGTTGCAAATTGCCAACGGTGACAGGACTAACAACCTTAGCTATACGTTTAGAGCATGCTGAGATAACATGTGTAGAATCACCACAGTAGTAGCACAAGCCATTCCGGCGTCTATGAATTTTCCGCTCATTTCTAGTCAGGATTCTATCACATTGCATTAAATCAGGTGTCTGTTCAGACAACACCATGAGGGAATTTGCGGTTTTTCTATCACATTGCACCGAATTAGGTGTCTGTTCAGACAACACCATGAGGGAATTTGCGGTTTTGCGCTCCCGCAACCGCCGGTCAATTTGAATAGCCAGTGCCATAGTATCATTCAGACCTGTGGGAATGGGAAAACCCACCATAACATTCTTAATGGCTTCAGAAAGGCCATTTCTAAAATTAGCGGCCAGTGCACACTCGTTCCAATGTGTCAGCACGGACCATTTCCGAAATTTTTGGCAATACACTTCAGCCTCGTCCTGCCCCTGAGACATAGCCAGCAAGGCCTTTTCTGCCTGAATCTCAAGATTGGGTTCCTCATAAAGTAAACCGAGCGCCAGAAAAAACGCATCAAGATCAGCCAATGCCGGATCTCCTGGCGCCAGCGAAAAAGCCCAATCCTGAGGGTCGCCCCGTAAGAACGAAATAACAATTTTTACTTGCTGAGCAGAATCTCCTGATGAACAGGGTCTCAGGGACAAAAACAATTTACAATTATTCACGAAATTCCTAAACTTAAACCTGTCTCCGGAAAACAGTTCAGGAATCGGTATTTTAGGTTCTGACCTAGGATTTCTGATAACATAGTCTTGTATGCCCTGCACACGAGTAGCCAGCTGGTCCACACTTGTAATCAAGGTCTGGACATTCATGTCTGCAGCAAGCATAGCCACTCTGAGGTAAAGGGGAAAAAGGAAAAAAAAAAAAAAACTCAGAATCTTCTTTCTTATAATCCCTCTTCTGCAATGCATTAAACATTTAATACTGGCCTGGCAAACTGTTATGACCCCAATGGCGAGGGTCTCAGAGGAACGTGGAAGTCTGCAGAATACAAAAATCCAGCTCATAGGGCAGTGGTAACTGGGTTGACCATATATCTACTCCTAACGCCAACACTAGAAGTAGCCGGGGATCATTCCTACGTTGATTCTAGATGACACGCGCCAGCCGGAGAATCTAGCTACCCCTAGTAGAGGAAAACAAAGACCTTTCTTGCCTCCAGAGAAGGGGACCCCAAAGCTGGATAGAAGCCCCCCACAAATAATGACGGTGAGGTAAGAGGAAATGACAAACACAGAAATGAACCAGGTTTAGCACAGAGAGGCCCGCTTACTGATAGCAGAATAAAGAAAGGTAACTTATATGGTCAACAAAAACCCTATCAAAATCCACACTGGAAATTCAAGAACCCCCGAACCGTCTAACGGTCCGGGGGGAGAACACCAGCCCCCTAGAGCTTCCAGCAAAGGTCAGGATATAGATTTGGAACAAGCTGGACAAAAATACCAAAACCAAAACAAATAGCAAAAAGCAAAAGGCAGACTTAGCTGATATAACTGGAACCAGGATCAGTAGACAAGAGCACAGCAGACTAGCTCTGATAACTACGTTGCCAGGCATTGAACTGAAGGTCCAGGGAGCTAATATAGCAACACCCCTAACTAACGACCCAGGTGCGGATAAAAGGAATGACAGAAAAACCAGAGTCAAAAAACTAGTAACCACTAGAGGGAGCAAAAAGCAAATTCACAACAGATGATACCCTCATACTAATAATACTACTGATAATAACCCTCTAATACTAATAATACTACTGATAATAACTCCCCAGTACTAATAATACTACTGATAATAACCCCCAATAAAATAATAATTCTGATAATAACCCCAATACTAATAATACTACTGATAATAACCCCCAATAAAATAATAATACTGATAATAACCCCAATACTAATAATACTACTGATAATAATCCCCAATACTAACAATACTACTGATAATAACCCCCAATACTAATAATACTACTGATAAAAACCCCAATACTAATAATACTACTGATAATAACCCCAATACTAATAATACTACTGATAATAACCCCCAATACTAATAATACTACTGATAATAATCCCCAATACTAATAATACTACTGATAATAACCTCCAATACTAATAATACTACTGATAATAACTCCCCAGTACTAATAATACTACTGATAATAACCACCAATACTAATATCACTACTGATAATAATCCTCTAATACTAATAATACTACTGATAATATCCTCCCAATACTAATAATACTACTGATAATAACCCCCAATACTAATAATACTACTGATAATAATCCCCAATAATAATAGTACTACTGATAATATCCTCCCAATACTAATAATACTACAGATAATAACCTCCAATACTAATAATACTACTGATAATAACTCCCCAATACTAATAATACTACTGATAATAATCCCCAATACTAATAATACTACTGATAATAACCCCTAATACTAATAATAATACTGATAATAACCCCAATACTAATACTACTACTGATAATAGCCCCCAATACTAATAATACTACTGATGATACCCTAATACTAATAATACTACTGATAATAACCCCAATACTAATAATACTACTGATAATAACCCCCAATACTAATAATACTACTGATAATAACCCCCAATACTAATAATACTACTGATAATAACCCCCAATACTAATAATAATACTGATAATAACCCCAATACTAATAATACTACTGATAATAACCCCCAATACTAATAATACTACTGATAATAACCCCCAATACTAATACTACTGATAATAACCTCCAATACTAATAATACTACTGATAATAACCCCCAATACTAATAACACTACTGATAATAATCCTCTAATTCTAATAATACTACTGATAATAACCCCCAATACTAATAATACTACTGATAATAACCCCCAATACTAATAACACTACTGATAATAATCCTCTAATACTAATAATACTACTGATAATAACCCCCAATACTAATAATACTACTGATAATAACCCCCAATACTAATACTACTGATAATAACCTCCAATACTAATAATACTACTGATAATAATCCCCAATACTAATAATAATACTGATAATAACCCCAATACTAATAATACTACTGATAATAACCCCCAATACTAATAATACTACTGATAATAACCCCCAATACTAATACTACTGATAATAACCTCCAATACTAATAATACTACTGATAATAACCCCCAATACTAATAATACTACTGATAATAATCCTCTAATACTAATAATACTACTGATAATAACCCCCAATACTAATAATACTACTGATAATAATCCCCAATACTAATAATACTACTGATAATAACCCCCAATACTAATAATACTACTGATAATAACCCCAATACTAATAATACTACTGATAATAATCCTCTAATTCTAATAATACTACTGATAATAACCCCCAATACTAATAATACTACTGATAATAACCCCCAATACTAATAACACTACTGATAATAATCCTCTAATACTAATAATACTACTGATAATAACCCACTCTATGTAGAGAATAAGAGATCCTTTCTGTCCCTTCTCCAGGTTATACCCTGGATGATGGATGATGACCAGCAGCTGTGATCGACCTTGAACCGTTGTACGTTGTCACTAGTAATATTTTCGCCTTTTTGTTTCGTGGGCCCTGACACGGATTGGTGGCAGCGTGTTCCCAATGCTCTGGGTGGTATAGTGACCCCTAGTGAATGCCCGGGCAGCTGCAGGCCGCCATCACCCCGAGGTCTCCTTATTGTTACCCGCTCTGGGTGATGCCAGCTGCACGGTCGGGGGGGACGCAGCTGCTGGAGCTGTTACTTTGTGACACTGACCCACTTTACTCAGGAAACAATGTCCCCAACTTGTAACATTAACCCTTTCATCGCACTTCTGTACTGCCGACTCCTTCTTTTTGTAAGAATAAAGAGGTAAAGTTATTAATTATCAAGCGAGTTTTCTGCAAGAAAGGTTAAAGGATTATTTATTACAAAGTTCTACAACTTTCTAATATACTTGGCTTTAATTGTTCTGAGAATGTCAGAGCTCTTCTTTCTGTCAGTGAATGGAAACATTAACATCTTACATTCATCTGAACCTCAAACTTATTTTTATTTTTATTTTTTACTGCTGATGGACTTGTTACAATGTATCAGTGTATGTAAGAGCTATAAGCCCGGAGTCCAGAACAGAGGTTTATGTTACAGATTTGTTTCGCTCACAGAGGATTGTCCAGATATCGCGACCATCTGTGATCACTGCAAAACGGATGTCAGGCACCGATCTGGCTTTATATTCCTCAATGCTCTTCATTTATCTTTGGATTTCACCTCTAGCACACTGCTGCCCCCTAGTGTCTCATCTAACCCACCAGTAACCAGAGATCTGCAGCCAAAATATAATCCCGAGTGACCAATCAATCGCTTCCAGAAGCCTCAGCGGTTTGTGTCAGGGACCAAACAGCATCATGAAAACCAAAGAGCCCACCAGACAGGTCAGGGATAAAGTTTTGGAGAAGAGTAAAGATGGAATAGGTTATAAAAAAAATAGCTCAAGCTCTGAACATCTCACGGAGCAATGTGTAATCCATCATCCAGAAATGGAAGGAGTATGGCACAACTGCAAACCTACCAATACATGGCCGTCACCTAACCTGACATCCCAAGCAAGGAGAGCACAGATTAGAAAAGCAGCCAAGAGGCCTGTGGTCACTGGAGGAGCCCACAGCTCAGGTGGGAAAATCTGTCAACAGCAGGGATGTACTGATAATGGCTACAGAGGGTGCGATCCTGACCAGATCTGTGCTGGAGGGGGCTGGCCGACTACAGTGCCTATTTTAGCTGGATGTGTGTCTGAGGAGGCCAGGTTTAAATTTTGCCCTGGGACCCACCGGACTGGTCCAAAGGACAACTATTAGTCATATACTCCCCAAACCTCATCTTTATGGAAGAGTGGCAAGAAGAATGACAGTTTTGAAAGCCACAAGAAGTCTCATTTACAGTTTGGGACACAGTAAGTATGTGGAAGAAGGGGCTCTGCTCAGATGAGACCAAAGGAGAACTTTTGGGGCTAAATGCTAAACACTGTGTGTGGTGGAAAATCAGCACTGCACATCACCCCGAAAACACCTTCCCCACAGTCACACATGGTGGTGGCAGCAAAGAGTGGGGGCGTAGGGTCACTTTTCAACAGGACAATGACCCTAAACCTCCTGCCAGAGTTACAATTAGATAATAGCATAGTCATGTGTGTGAACGGCGCCGTCACAGTCCAGACCCAAATCCCAGAGAATCTGTGAAAATGACTGATCACAGACGTCTCCATCCATTCTCGCTGAGTGAGAGCGAGGGGACAAAGAGGAAGGGGCAAAATGTCACCTCTAGATGTGCAAAGCTCCAAAGACAGACCCTAAAAGACTGCAGCAGTATCTGCAGCGAAAGATACTTTACACGTCAAAAATGCTCGTTATTCTGCATTGGTGTCACAGAGAATCCCAATAAAATACATGGGTGTAATGTGAAAAAATGTAGAAAAGTTCACGGGGTATGAAGACTTATTCAAGGCACTGTGTATAGTAAAATGTTTAGTATACACTGAACGCAGAATAACACCCCGCACCATGGGACAAGCAGCGGGCGGAGTCTGGTCACCGGCCAGTGGTAATGCTGCCAGAGCAGTGACACTGCAGGTGGGGGAGGGGATCGATGGTTGTTGTGATTGAGCTCAGTCTGGGACTTCTCCCATAAAGATCAGGAAGGATCAGACACCAAACATCACAAAGGTCTGTGACTGCTCCTGTGCGCAGAACCCTAACACGTCCCCTCCCAATACTAACCAGGGAACTATCACCCCCATACACTGCACAGTACCGCTCCTCCTGTATATATACACTGCACAGTACCACTCCTCCTGTATATATACACTGCACAGTACCACTCCTCCTGTATATATACACTGCACAGTACCACTCCTCCTGTATATATACACTGCACAGTACCACTCCTCCTGTATATATACACTGCACAGTACCACTCCTCCTGTATATATACACTGCACAGTACCACTCCTCCTGTATATATACCCTGCACAGTACCACTCCTCCTGTATATATACACTGCACAGTACCACTCCTCCTGTATATATACACTGCACAGTACCACTCCTCCTGTATATATACACTGCACGGTACCAGTCCTCCTGTATATATACACTGCACAGTGCCGCTCCTCCTGTCCTGTATATATACCCTGCACAGTACCACTCCTCCTGTCCTGTATATATACCCTGCACAGTACCACTCCTCCTGTATATACACACTGCACAGTACCACTCCTCCTGTATGTATACACTGCACAGAACCACTCCTCCTGTATATATACACTGCACAGTACCACTCCTCCTGTATATATACACTGCACAGTACCACTCCTCCTGTATATATACACTGCACAGCACCACTTCTCCTGTATATATACACTGCACAGTACCACTCCTCCTGTATATATACACTGCACAGTACCGCTCCTCCTGTATATATACACTGCACAGTACCACTCCTCCTGTCCTGTATATATACCCTGCACAGTACCACTCCTCCTGTCCTGTATATATACCCTGCACAGTACCACTCCTCCTGTATATACACACTGCACAGTACCACTCCTCCTGTATGTATACACTGCACAGAACCACTCCTCCTGTATATATACACTGCACAGTACCACTCCTCCTGTATATATACACTGCACAGTACCACTCCTCCTGTATATACACACTGCACAGTACCACTCCTCCTGTATATATACACTGCACAGTACCACTCCTCCTGTATATATACACTGCACAGTACCACTCCTCCTGTATATATACACCGCACAGTACCACTCCTCCTGTATATATACACTGCACAGTACTACTCCTCCTGTATATACACACTGCACAGTACCGCTCCTCCTGTATATATACACTGCACAGCACCACTCCTCCTGTATATATACACTGCACAGTACCACTCCTCCTGTCCTGTATATATACACTGCACAGTACCACTCCTCCTGTATATACACTGCAAAGTACCACTCCTCCTGTATATATACACTGCACAGTACCACTCCTCCTGTCCTGTATATATACACTGCACAGTACCACTCCTCCTGTATATATACACTGCACAGTACCGCTCCTCCTGTATATATACACTGCACAGTACCACTCCTCCTGTATATATACACTGCACAGTACCACTCCTCCTGTATATATACACTGCACAGCACCACTCCTCCTGTATATATACACTGCACAGTACCACTCCTCCTGTATATATACACTGCACAGCACCACTCCTCCTGTATATATACACTGCACAGTACCACTCCTCCTGTATATATACACTGCACAGCACCACTCCTTCTGTATATATACACTGCACAGTACCACTCCTCCTGTATATATACACTGCACAGTACCACTCCTCCTGTATATATACACTGCACAGTACCACTCCTCCTGTATATATACACTGCACAGCACCACTCCTCCTGTATATATACACTGCACAGTACCGCTCCTCCTGTATATATACACTGCACAGCACCACTCCTCCTGTATATATACACTGCACAGTACCGCTCCTCCTGTATATATACACTGCACAGTACCACTCCTCCTGTATATATACACTGCACAGTACCACTCCTCCTGTATATATACACTGCACAGTACCACTCCTCCTGTATATATACACTGCACAGTACCACTCCTCCTGTCCTGCATATATACACTGCACAGTACCACTCCTCCTGTATATACACTGCACAGTACCACTCCTCCTGTATATATACACTGCACAGTACCACTCCTCCTGTATATATACACTGCACAGTACCACTCCTCCTGTATATATACACTACACAGCACCACTCCTCCTGTATATATACACTGCACAGTACCACTCCTCCTGTATATATACACTGCACAGTACCACTCCCCCTGTATATATACACTGCACAGTACCACTCCTCCTGTATATATACACTGCACAGTACCACTCCTCCTGTATATATACACTGCACAGTACCGCTCCTCCTGTATATATACACTGCACAGTACCACTCCTCCTGTATATATACACTGCACAGTACCACTCCTCCTGTATATATACACTGCACAGCACCACTCCTCCTGTATATATACACTGCACAGTACCACTCCTCCTGAATATATACACTGCACAGCACCACTCCTCCTGTATATATACACTGCACAGTACCACTCCTCCTGTATATATACACTGCACAGCACCACTCCTCCTGTATATATACACTGCACAGTACCACTCCTCCTGTATATATACACTGCACAGTACCACTCCTCCTGTATATATACACTGCACAGTACCGCTCCTCCTGTATATATACACTGCACAGCACCACTCCTCCTGTATATATACACTGCACAGTACCGCTCCTCCTGTATACATACACTGCACAGCACCACTCCTCCTGTATATATACACTGCACAGTACCGCTCCTCCTGTATATATACACTGCACAGTACCACTCCTCCTGTATATATACACTGCACAGTACCACTCCTCCTGTATATATACACTGCACAGTACCACTCCTCCTGTCCTGCATATATACACTGCACAGTACCACTCCTCCTGTATATACACTGCACAGTACCACTCCTCCTGTGTATATACACTGCACAGCACCACTCCCCCTGTATATATACACTGCACAGTACCACTCCTCCTGTATATATACACTGCACAGAACCACTCCTCCTGTATATATACACTGCACAGTACCACTCCTCCTGTATATATACACTGCACAGTACCACTCCCCCTGTATATATACACTGCACAGTACCACTCCTCCTGTATATATACACTGCACAGTACCACTCCTCCTGTCCTGTATATATACACTGCACAGTACCACTCCTCCTGTATGTATACACTGCACAGTACCACTCCTCCTGTCCTGTATATATACACTGCACAGCACCACTCCCCCTGTATATATACACTGCACAGTATCACTCCTCCTGTATATATACACTGCACAGTATCACTCCTCCTGTATATATACACTGCACAGCACCACTCCCCCTGTATATATACACTGCATAGTACCACTCCTCCTGTATATATACACTGCACAGTACCACTCCTCCTGTCCTGTATATATACACTGCACAGCACCACTCCCCCTGTATATATACACTGCACAGTACCACTCCCCCTGTATATATACACTGCACAGTACCACTCCTCCTGTATATATACACTGCACAGTACCACTCCTCCTGTATATATACACTGCACAGCACCACTCCTCCTGTATATATACACTGCACAGTACCACTCCTCCTGTATATATACACTGCACAGTACCACTCCTCCTGTATATATACACTGCACAGTACCACTCCCCCTGTATATATACACTGCACAGTACCACTCCTCCTGTATATATACACTGCACAGTACCACCACTCCTGTCCTGTATATATACACTGCACAGTACCACTCCTCCTGTATATATACACTGCACAGTACCACTCCTCCTGTCCTGTATATATACACTGCACAGCACCGCTCCCCCTTTATATATACACTGCACAGTACCACTCCTCCTGTATATATACACTGCACAGTACCACCACTCCTGTCCTGTATATATACACTGCACAGTACCACTCCTCCTGTATATATACACTGCACAGTACCACTCCTCCTGTCCTGTATATATACACTGCACAGCACCACTCCCCCTGTATATATACACTGCACAGTACCACTCCTCCTGTATATATACACTGCACAGTACCACTCCTCCTGTCCTGCATATATATACACTGCACAGTACCACTCCTCCTGTATATACACTGCACAGTACCACTCCTCCTGTATATATACACTGCACAGTACCACTCCTCCTGTATATATACACTGCACAGGACCACTCCTCCTGTATATATACACTGCACAGCACCACTCCTTCTGTATATATACACTGCACAGTACCACTCCTCCTGTATATATACACTGCACAGTACCACTCCCCCTGTATATATACACTGCACAGTACCACTCCTCCTGTATATATACACTGCACAGTACCACTCCTCCTGTATATATACACTGCACAGCACCACTCCTCCTGTATACACTGCACAGTACCACTCCTCCTGTCCTGTATATATACACTGCACAGTACCACTCCTCCTGTCCTGTATATATACACTGCACAGTACCACTCCTCCTGTATGTATACACTGCACAGTACCACTCCTCCTGTCCTGTATATATACACTGCACAGCACCACTCCCCCTGTATATATACACTGCACAATACCACTCCTCCTGTATATATACACTGCACAGCACCACTCCCCCTGTATATATACACTGCATAGTACCACTCCTCCTGTATATATACACTGCACAGTACCACTCCTCCTGTATATATACACTGCACAGTACCACTCCTCCTGTCCTGTATATATACACTGCACAGCACCACTCCCCCTGTATATATACACTGCACAGTACCACTCCTCCTGTATATATACACTGCACAGCACCACTCCCCCTGTATATATACACTGCATAGTACCACTCCTCCTGTATATATACACTGCACAGTACCACTCCTCCTGTATATATACACTGCACAGTACCACTCCTCCTGTCCTGTATATATACACTGCACAGCACCACTCCCCCTGTATATATACACTGCACAGTACCACTCCCCCTGTATATATACACTGCACAGTACCACTCCTCCTGTATATATACACTGCACAGTACCACTCCTCCTGTATATATACACTGCACAGCACCACTCCTCCTGTATATATACACTGCACAGTACCACTCCTCCTGTATATATACACTGCACAGTACCACTCCTCCTGTATATATACACTGCACAGTACCACTCCCCCTGTATATATACACTGCACAGTACCACTCCTCCTGTATATATACACTGCACAGTACCACCACTCCTGTCCTGTATATATACACTGCACAGTACCACTCCTCCTGTATATATACACTGCACAGTACCACTCCTCCTGTCCTGTATATATACACTGCACAGCACCGCTCCCCCTGTATATATACACTGCACAGTACCACTCCTCCTGTATATATACACTGCACAGTACCACCACTCCTGTCCTGTATATATACACTGCACAGTACCACTCCTCCTGTATATATACACTGCACAGTACCACTCCTCCTGTCCTGTATATATACACTGCACAGCACCACTCCCCCTGTATATATACACTGCACAGCACCACTCCTCCTGTATATATACACTGCACAGTACCACTCCTCCTGTATATATACACTGCACAGTACCACTCCTCCTGTATATATACACTGCACAGTACCACTCCCCCTGTATATATACACTGCACAGTACCACTCCTCCTGTATATATACACTGCACAGTACCACTCCTCCTGTCCTGTATATATACACTGCACAGTACCACTCCTCCTGTATATATACACTGCACAGTACCACTCCTCCTGTCCTGTATATATACACTGCACAGCACCACTCCCCCTGTATATATACACTGCACAGTACCACTCCTCCTGTATATATACACTGCACAGTACCACTCCTCCTGTATATATACACTGCACAGCACCACTCCCCCTGTATATATACACTGCACAGTACCACTCCTCCTGTATATATACACTGCACAGTACCACTCCTCCTGTATATATACACTGCACAGTACCACTCCTCCTGTCCTGTATATATACACTGCACAGCACCACTCCCCCTGTATATATACACTGCACAGTACCACTCCTCCTGTATATATACACTGCACAGTACCACTCCTCCTGTCCTGTATATATACACTGCACAGCACCACTCCCCCTGTATATATACACTGCACAGCACCACTCCTCCTGTATATATACACTGCACAGTACCACTCCTCCTGTATATATACACTGCACAGTACCACTCCTCCTGTATATATACACTGCACAGTACCACTCCCCCTGTATATATACACTGCATAGTACCACTCCTCCTGTATATATACACTGCACAGTACCACTCCTCCTGTCCTGTATATATACACTGCACAGTACCACTCCTCCTGTATATATACACTGCACAGTACCACTCCTCCTGTCCTGTATATATACACTGCACAGCACCACTCCCCCTGTATATATACACTGCACAGTACCACTCCTCCTGTATATATACACTGCACAATACCACTCCTCCTGTATATATACACTGCACAGTACCACTCCTCCTGTATATATACACTGCACAGTACCACTCCCCCTGTATATATACACTGCACAGTACCACTCCTCCTGTATATATACACTGCACAATACCACCACTCCTGTCCTGTATATATACACTGCACAGTACCACTCCTCCTGTATATATACACTGCACAGTACCACTCCTCCTGTCCTGTATATATACACTGCACAGCACCGCTCCCCCTGTATATATACACTGCACAGTACCACTCCTCCTGTATATATACACTGCACAGTACCACCACTCCTGTCCTGTATATATACACTGCACAGTACCACTCCTCCTGTATATATACACTGCACAGTACCGCTCCTCCTGTCCTGTATATATACACTGCACAGCACCACTCCCCCTGTATATATACACTGCACAGCACCACTCCTCCTGTATATATACACTGCACAGTACCACTCCCCCTGTATATATACACTGCACAGCACCACTCCTCCTGTATATATACACTGCACAGTACCACTCCTCCTGTCCTGTATATATACACTGCACAGCACCACTCCCCCTGTATATATACACTGCACAGCACCACTCCTCCTGTATATATACACTGCACAGTACCACTCCTCCTGTATATATACACTGCACAGTACCACTCCTCCTGTATATATACACTGCACAGTACCACTCCCCCTGTATATATACACTGCACAGTACCACTCCTCCTGTATATATACACTGCACAGTACCACTCCTCCTGTCCTGTATATATACACTGCACAGTACCACTCCTCCTGTATATATACACTGCACAGTACCACTCCTCCTGTCCTGTATATATACACTGCACAGCACCACTCCCCCTGTATATATACACTGCACAGTACCACTCCTCCTGTATATATACACTGCACAGTACCACTCCTCCTGTATATATACACTGCACAGCACCACTCCCCCTGTATATATACACTGCACAGTACCACTCCTCCTGTATATATACACTGCACAGTACCACTCCTCCTGTATATATACACTGCACAGTACCACTCCTCCTGTCCTGTATATATACACTGCACAGCACCACTCCCCCTGTATATATACACTGCACAGTACAGTACCACTCCTCCTGTATATATACACTGCACAGTACCACTCCTCCTGTCCTGTATATATACACTGCACAGCACCACTCCCCCTGTATATATACACTGCACAGCACCACTCCTCCTGTATATATACATTGCACAGTACCACTCCTCCTGTATATATACACTGCACAGTACCACTCCTCCTGTATATATACACTGCACAGTACCACTCCTCCTGTATATATACACTGCACAGTACCACTCCTCCTGTATATACACTGCACAGTACCACTCCTCCTGTATATATACACTGCACAGTACCCCTCCTGTATATATACACTGCACAGTACCACTCCTCCTGTATATATACACTGCACAGTACCACTCCTCCTGTATATATACACTGCACAGTACCACTCCTCCTGTATATATACACTGCACAGTACCACTCCTCCTGTCCTGTATATATACACTGCACAGTACCACTCCTCCTGTATATATACACTGCACAGTACCACTCCTCCTGTCCTGTATATATACACTGCACAGTACCACTACTCCTGTATATATACACTGCACAGTACCACTCCTCCTGTATATATACACTGCACAGCACCACTCCTCCTGTATATATACACTGCACAGTACCACTCCTCCTGTATATATACACTGCACAGTACCACTACTCCTGTATATATACACTGCACAGTACCACTCCTCCTGTATATATACACTGCACAGCACCACTCCTCCTGTATATATATACACTGCACAGTACCACTACTCCTGTATATATACACTGCACAGTACCACTCCTCCTGTATATATACACTGCACAGCACCACTCCTCCTGTATATATACACTGCACAGTACCACTCCTCCTGTATATATACACTGCACAGTACCACTCCTCCTGTATATATACACTGCACAGCACCACTCCTCCTGTATATATACACTGCACAGTACCACTCCTCCTGTATATATACACTGCACAGTACCACTACTCCTGTATATATACACTGCACAGTACCACTACTCCTGTATATATACACTGCACAGTACCACTCCTCCTGTATATATACACTGCACAGCACCACTCCTCCTGTATATATACACTGCACAGTACCACTCCTCCTGTATATATACACTGCACAGTACCACTCCTCCTGTCCTGTATATATACACTGCACAGTACCACTCCTCCTGTATATATACACTGCACAGTACCACTCCTCCTGTCCTGTATATATACACTGCACAGTACCACTACTCCTGTATATATACACTGCACAGTACCACTCCCCCTGTATATATACACTGCACAGCACCACTCCTCCTGTATATATACACTGCACAGTACCACTCCTCCTGTATATATACACTGCACAGTACCACTCCTCCTGTATATACACTGCACAGTACCACTCCTCCTGTATATATACACTGCACAGCACCACTCCTCCTGTATATATACACTGCACAGTACCACTCCTCCTGTATATATATACACTGCACAGCACCACTCCCCCTGTATATATACACTGCACAGTACCACTCCTCCTGTATATATACACTGCACAGTACCACTCCTCCTGTATATATACACTGCACAGCACCACTCCCCCTGTATATATACACTGCACAGTACCACTCCTCCTGTATATATACACTGCACAGTACCACTCCTCCTGTATATATACACTGCACAGTACCACTCCTCCTGTCCTGTATATATACACTGCACAGCACCACTCCCCCTGTATATATACACTGCACAGTACCACTCCTCCTGTATATATACACTGCACAGTACCACTCCTCCTGTATATATACACTGCACAGTACCACTCCTCCTGTCCTGTATATATACACTGCACAGCACCACTCCCCCTGTATATATACACTGCACAGCACCACTCCTCCTGTATATATACACTGCACAGTACCGCTCCTCCTGTATATATACACTGCACAGTACCACTCCTCCTGTATATATACACTGCACAGTACCACTCCCCCTGTATATATACACTGCACAGTACCACTGCTCCTGTATATATACACTGCACAGTACCACTCCTCCTGTCCTGTATATATACACTGCACAGTACCACTCCTCCTGTATATATACACTGCACAGTACCACTCCTCCTGTCCTGTATATATACACTGCACAGTACCACTACTCCTGTATATATACACTGCACAGTACCACTCCTCCTGTATATATACACTGCACAGCACCACTCCTCCTGTATATATACACTGCACAGTACCACTCCTCCTGTATATATACACTGCACAGTACCACTACTCCTGTATATATACACTGCACAGTACCACTCCTCCTGTATATATACACTGCACAGCACCACTCCTCCTGTATATATACACTGCACAGTACCACTACTCCTGTATATATACACTGCACAGTACCACTCCTCCTGTATATATACACTGCACAGCACCACTCCTCCTGTATATATACACTGCACAGTACCACTCCTCCTGTATATATACACTGCACAGTACCACTCCTCCTGTATATATACACTGCACAGCACCACTCCTCCTGTATATATACACTGCACAGTACCACTCCTCCTGTATATATACACTGCACAGTACAACTACTCCTGTATATATACACTGCACAGTACCACTACTCCTGTATATATACACTGCACAGTACCACTCCTCCTGTATATATACACTGCACAGCACCACTCCTCCTGTATATATACACTGCACAGTACCACTCCTCCTGTATATATACACTGCACAGTACCACTCCTCCTGTCCTGTATATATACACTGCACAGTACCACTCCTCCTGTATATATACACTGCACAGTACCACTCCTCCTGTCCTGTATATATACACTGCACAGTACCACTACTCCTGTATATATACACTGCACAGTACCACTCCCCCTGTATATATACACTGCACAGCACCACTCCTCCTGTATATATACACTGCACAGTACCACTCCTCCTGTATATATACACTGCACAGCACCACTCCTCCTGTATATATACACTGCACAGTACCACTCCTCCTGTATATATATACACTGCACAGCACCACTCCCCCTGTATATATACACTGCACAGTACCACTCCTCCTGTATATATACACTGCACAGTACCACTCCTCCTGTATATATACACTGCACAGCACCACTCCCCCTGTATATATACACTGCACAGTACCACTCCTCCTGTATATATACACTGCACAGTACCACTCCTCCTGTATATATACACTGCACAGTACCACTCCTCCTGTCCTGTATATATACACTGCACAGCACCACTCCCCCTGTATATATACACTGCACAGTACCACTCCTCCTGTATATATACACTGCACAGTACCACTCCTCCTGTATATATACACTGCACAGTACCACTCCTCCTGTATATATACACTGCACAGTACCACTCCTCCTGTATATATACACTGCACAGTACCGCTCCTCCTGTCCTGTATATATACACTGCACAGCACCACTCCCCCTGTATATATACACTGCACAGCACCACTCCTCCTGTATATATACACTGCACAGTACCACTCCCCCTGTATATATACACTGCACAGCACCACTCCTCCTGTATATATACACTGCACAGTACCACTCCTCCTGTCCTGTATATATACACTGCACAGCACCACTCCCCCTGTATATATACACTGCACAGCACCACTCCTCCTGTATATATACACTGCACAGTACCACTCCTCCTGTATATATACACTGCACAGTACCACTCCTCCTGTATATATACACTGCACAGTACCACTCCCCCTGTATATATACACTGCACAGTACCACTCCTCCTGTATATATACACTGCACAGTACCACTCCTCCTGTCCTGTATATATACACTGCACAGTACCACTCCTCCTGTATATATACACTGCACAGTACCACTCCTCCTGTCCTGTATATATACACTGCACAGCACCACTCCCCCTGTATATATACACTGCACAGTACCACTCCTCCTGTATATATACACTGCACAGTACCACTCCTCCTGTATATATACACTGCACAGCACCACTCCCCCTGTATATATACACTGCACAGTACCACTCCTCCTGTATATATACACTGCACAGTACCACTCCTCCTGTATATATACACTGCACAGTACCACTCCTCCTGTCCTGTATATATACACTGCACAGCACCACTCCCCCTGTATATATACACTGCACAGTACAGTACCACTCCTCCTGTATATATACACTGCACAGTACCACTCCTCCTGTCCTGTATATATACACTGCACAGCACCACTCCCCCTGTATATATACACTGCACAGCACCACTCCTCCTGTATATATACATTGCACAGTACCACTCCTCCTGTATATATACACTGCACAGTACCACTCCTCCTGTATATATACACTGCACAGTACCACTCCTCCTGTATATATACACTGCACAGTACCACTCCTCCTGTATATACACTGCACAGTACCACTCCTCCTGTATATATACACTGCACAGTACCCCTCCTGTATATATACACTGCACAGTACCACTCCTCCTGTATATATACACTGCACAGTACCACTCCTCCTGTATATATACACTGCACAGTACCACTCCTCCTGTATATATACACTGCACAGTACCACTCCTCCTGTCCTGTATATATACACTGCACAGTACCACTCCTCCTGTATATATACACTGCACAGTACCACTCCTCCTGTCCTGTATATATACACTGCACAGTACCACTACTCCTGTATATATACACTGCACAGTACCACTCCTCCTGTATATATACACTGCACAGCACCACTCCTCCTGTATATATACACTGCACAGTACCACTCCTCCTGTATATATACACTGCACAGTACCACTACTCCTGTATATATACACTGCACAGTACCACTCCTCCTGTATATATACACTGCACAGCACCACTCCTCCTGTATATATATACACTGCACAGTACCACTACTCCTGTATATATACACTGCACAGTACCACTCCTCCTGTATATATACACTGCACAGCACCACTCCTCCTGTATATATACACTGCACAGTACCACTCCTCCTGTATATATACACTGCACAGTACCACTCCTCCTGTATATATACACTGCACAGCACCACTCCTCCTGTATATATACACTGCACAGTACCACTCCTCCTGTATATATACACTGCACAGTACCACTACTCCTGTATATATACACTGCACAGTACCACTACTCCTGTATATATACACTGCACAGTACCACTCCTCCTGTATATATACACTGCACAGCACCACTCCTCCTGTATATATACACTGCACAGTACCACTCCTCCTGTATATATACACTGCACAGTACCACTCCTCCTGTCCTGTATATATACACTGCACAGTACCACTCCTCCTGTATATATACACTGCACAGTACCACTCCTCCTGTCCTGTATATATACACTGCACAGTACCACTACTCCTGTATATATACACTGCACAGTACCACTCCCCCTGTATATATACACTGCACAGCACCACTCCTCCTGTATATATACACTGCACAGTACCACTCCTCCTGTATATATACACTGCACAGTACCACTCCTCCTGTATATACACTGCACAGTACCACTCCTCCTGTATATATACACTGCACAGCACCACTCCTCCTGTATATATACACTGCACAGTACCACTCCTCCTGTATATATATACACTGCACAGCACCACTCCCCCTGTATATATACACTGCACAGTACCACTCCTCCTGTATATATACACTGCACAGTACCACTCCTCCTGTATATATACACTGCACAGCACCACTCCCCCTGTATATATACACTGCACAGTACCACTCCTCCTGTATATATACACTGCACAGTACCACTCCTCCTGTATATATACACTGCACAGTACCACTCCTCCTGTCCTGTATATATACACTGCACAGCACCACTCCCCCTGTATATATACACTGCACAGTACCACTCCTCCTGTATATATACACTGCACAGTACCACTCCTCCTGTATATATACACTGCACAGTACCACTCCTCCTGTCCTGTATATATACACTGCACAGCACCACTCCCCCTGTATATATACACTGCACAGCACCACTCCTCCTGTATATATACACTGCACAGTACCGCTCCTCCTGTATATATACACTGCACAGTACCACTCCTCCTGTATATATACACTGCACAGTACCACTCCCCCTGTATATATACACTGCACAGTACCACTGCTCCTGTATATATACACTGCACAGTACCACTCCTCCTGTCCTGTATATATACACTGCACAGTACCACTCCTCCTGTATATATACACTGCACAGTACCACTCCTCCTGTCCTGTATATATACACTGCACAGTACCACTACTCCTGTATATATACACTGCACAGTACCACTCCTCCTGTATATATACACTGCACAGCACCACTCCTCCTGTATATATACACTGCACAGTACCACTCCTCCTGTATATATACACTGCACAGTACCACTACTCCTGTATATATACACTGCACAGTACCACTCCTCCTGTATATATACACTGCACAGCACCACTCCTCCTGTATATATACACTGCACAGTACCACTACTCCTGTATATATACACTGCACAGTACCACTCCTCCTGTATATATACACTGCACAGCACCACTCCTCCTGTATATATACACTGCACAGTACCACTCCTCCTGTATATATACACTGCACAGTACCACTCCTCCTGTATATATACACTGCACAGCACCACTCCTCCTGTATATATACACTGCACAGTACCACTCCTCCTGTATATATACACTGCACAGTACAACTACTCCTGTATATATACACTGCACAGTACCACTACTCCTGTATATATACACTGCACAGTACCACTCCTCCTGTATATATACACTGCACAGCACCACTCCTCCTGTATATATACACTGCACAGTACCACTCCTCCTGTATATATACACTGCACAGTACCACTCCTCCTGTCCTGTATATATACACTGCACAGTACCACTCCTCCTGTATATATACACTGCACAGTACCACTCCTCCTGTCCTGTATATATACACTGCACAGTACCACTACTCCTGTATATATACACTGCACAGTACCACTCCCCCTGTATATATACACTGCACAGCACCACTCCTCCTGTATATATACACTGCACAGTACCACTCCTCCTGTATATATACACTGCACAGCACCACTCCTCCTGTATATATACACTGCACAGTACCACTCCTCCTGTATATATATACACTGCACAGCACCACTCCCCCTGTATATATACACTGCACAGTACCACTCCTCCTGTATATATACACTGCACAGTACCACTCCTCCTGTATATATACACTGCACAGCACCACTCCCCCTGTATATATACACTGCACAGTACCACTCCTCCTGTATATATACACTGCACAGTACCACTCCTCCTGTATATATACACTGCACAGTACCACTCCTCCTGTCCTGTATATATACACTGCACAGCACCACTCCCCCTGTATATATACACTGCACAGTACCACTCCTCCTGTATATATACACTGCACAGTACCACTCCTCCTGTATATATACACTGCACAGTACCACTCCTCCTGTATATATACACTGCACAGTACCACTCCTCCTGTATATATACACTGCACAGTACTACTCCTCCTGTCCTGTATATATACACTGCACAGTACCGCTCCTCCTGTATATATACCCTGCACAGTACCACTCCTCCTGTATATATACACTGCACAGTACCACTCCTCCTGTATATATACACTGCACAGTACCACTCCTCCTGTATATATACACTGCACAGTACTACTCCTCCTGTCCTGTATATACAGTACAGACCAACAGTTTGGACACATCTTCTCATTTCAAGATTTTTCTGTATTTTCATGACTATGAAAATTGTAAATTCACACTGAAGGCATCAAAACTATGAATTAACACATGTGGAATTATATACTTAACAAAAAAGTGTGAAACAACTGAAATTATGTCTTATATTCTAGGTTCTTCAAAGTAGCCACCTTTTGCTTTGATGACTGCTTTGCACACTCTTGGCATTCTCTTGATGAGCGTCAAGAGGTAGTCACCGGGAATGGTTTTCACTTCACAGGTGTGCCCTGTCAGGTTTAATAAGTGGGATTTCTTGCCTTATAAATAAGGTTGGGACCATCAGTTGTGTTGTGCAGAAGTCTGGTGGATACACAGCTGATAGTCCTACTGAATAGACTGTTAGGATTTGTATTATGGCAAGAAAAAAAAGCAGATAAGTAAAGAAAAACGAGTGGCCATTATTACTTTAAGAAATGAAGGTCAGTCTGTCTGAAAAATTGGGAAAACTTTGAAAGTGTCCCCAAGTGCAGTTACAAAAACCATCAAGCGCTACAAAGAAACTGGCTCACATGAGGACCACCCCAGGAAAGGAAGACCAAGAGTCACCTCTGCTTCTGAGGATAAGTTTATCCGAGTCTCCAGCCTCAGAAATCGCAGGTTAACAGCAGCTCAGATTGGAGACCAGGTCAATGCCACACAGAGTTCTAGCAGCAGACACATCTCTACAACAACTGTTAAGAGGAGACTTTGTGCAGCAGGCCTTCATGGTAAAATAGCTGCTAGGAAACCACTGCTAAGGACAGGCAACAAGCAGAAGAGACTTGTTTGGGCTAAAGAACACAAAGAATGGACATTAGACCAGTGGAAATCTGCGCTTTGGTCTGATGAGTCCAAATTTGAGATCTTTGGTTCCAACCCCCGTGTCTTTGTGCGACGCAGAAAAGGTGAACGGATGGACTCTACATGCCTGTTCCCACCGTGAAGCATGGAGGAGGAGGTGTGATGGTGTGGGGGGGCTTTGCTGGTGACACGGTTGGGGATTTATTCAAAATTGAAGGCATACTGAACCAGCATGGCTACCACAGCATCTTGCAGCGGCATGCTATTCCATCCGGTTTGCGTTTAGTTGGACCATCATTTCTTTTTCAACAGGACAATGACCCCAAACACACCTCCAGGCTGTGTAAGGGCTATTTGACCAAGAAGGAGAGTGATGGGGTGCTACGCAGATGACCTGGCCTCCACAGTCACCAGACCTGAACCCAATCGAGATGGTTTGGGGTGAGCTGGACCGCAGAGTGAAGGCAAAAGGGCCAACAAGTGCTAAGCATCTCTGGGAACTCCTTCAAGATTGTTGGAAGACCATTCCCGGTGACTACCTCTTGAAGCTCATCAAGAGAATGCCAAGAGTGTGCAAAGCAGTCATCAAAGCAAAAGGTGGCTACTGTGAAGAAACTAGAATATAAGACATAATTTCAGTTGTTTCACACTTTTTTGTTAAGTATATAATTCCACATGTGTTAATTCATAGTTTTGATGCCTTCAGTGTGAATGTACAATTTTCATAGTCATGAAAATACAGAAAAATCTTGAAATGAGAAGGTGTGTCCAAACTTTTGCTCTGTACTGTATCTCTGTATACAGGGAGCTCCCCCTAGTGGTGGCTGCAGACAGGATCTTATCATGTATCTCTTTATACAGGGAGCTCCCCCTAGTGGTGGCTGCAGACAGGATCTTATCATGTATCTCTGTATACAGGGAGCTCCCCCTAGTGGTGGCTGCAGACAGGATCTTATCATGTATCTCTGTATACAGGGAGCTCCCCCTAGTGGTGGCTGCAGACAGGATCTTATCATGTATTTCTGCACAGGGAGCTCCCCCTAGTGGTGGCTGCAGACAGGATCTTATCATGTATCTCTGTATACAGGGAGCTCTCCCTAGTGGTGACTGCAGACAGGATCTTATCATGTATCTCTGTATACAGGGAGCTCCCCCTAGTGGTGGCTGCAGACAGGATCTTATCATGTATTTCTGCACAGGGAGCTCCCCCTAGTGGTGGCTGCAGACATGATCTTATCATGTATCTCTGTATACAGGGAGCTCCCCCTAGTGGTGGCTGCAGACAGGATCTTATCATGTATCTCTGTATACAGGGAGCTCCCCCTAGTGGTGGCTGCAGACAGGATCTTATCATGTATCTCTTTATACAGGGAGCTCCCCCTAGTGGTGGCTGCAGACAGGATCTTATCAAGTATCCTTGTATACAGGGAGCTCCCCCTAGTGGTGGCTGCAGACAGGATCTTATCATGTATTTCTGCACAGGGAGCTCCCCCTAGTGGTGGCTGCAGACAGGATCTTATCATGTATCTCTGTATACAGGGAGCTCCCCCTAGTGGTGGCTGCAGACAGGATCTTATCATGTATTTCTGCACAGGGAGCTCCCCCTAGTGGTGGCTGCAGACATGATCTTATCATGTATCTCTGTATACAGGGAGCTCCCCCTAGTGGTGGCTGCAGACAGGATCTTATCATGTATCTCTGTATACAGGGAGCTCCCCCTAGTGGTGGCTGCAGACAGGATCTTATCATGTATCTCTGTATACAGTGAGCTCCCCCTAGTGGTGGCTGCAGACAGGATCTTATCAAGTATCCTTGTATACAGGGAGCTCCCCCTAGTGGTGGCTGCAGACAGGATCTTATCATGTATCTCTGTATACAGGGAGCTCCCCCTAGTGGTGGCTGCAGACAGGATATTACCATGTATCTCTTTATACAGGGAGCTCCCCCTAGTGGTGGCTGCAGACAGGATCTTATCATGTATCTCTGTATACAGGGAGCTCCCCCTAGTGGTGGCTGCAGACAGGATCTTATCACGTATCTCTGTATACAGGGGGCTCCCTCTAGTGGTGACTGCAGATAGGATCTTATCATGTATCTCTGTATACAGGGAGCTCCCCCTAGTGGTGGCTGCAGACAGGATCTTATCATGTATCTCTGTATACAGGGAGCTCCCCCTAGTGGTGGCTGCAGACAGGATGTTATCATGTATCTCTGTATACAGGGAGCTCCCTCTAGTGGTGACTGCAGATAGGATCTTATCATGTATCTCTGTATACAGGGAGCTCCCCCTAGTGGTGGCTGCAGACAGGATCTTATCATGTATCTCTGTATACAGGGAGCTCCCCCTAGTGGTGGCTGCAGACAGGATCTTATCATGTATCTCTGTATACAGTGAGCTCCCCCTAGTGGTGGCTGCAGACAGGATCTTATCAAGTATCCTTGTATACAGGGAGCTCCCCCTAGTGGTGGCTGCAGACAGGATCTTATCATGTATCTCTGTATACAGGGAGCTCCCCCTAGTGGTGGCTGCAGACAGGATATTACCATGTATCTCTTTATACAGGGAGCTCCCCCTAGTGGTGGCTGCAGACAGGATCTTATCATGTATCTCTGTATACAGGGAGCTCCCCCTAGTGGTGGCTGCAGACAGGATCTTATCACGTATCTCTGTATACAGGGGGCTCCCTCTAGTGGTGACTGCAGATAGGATCTTATCATGTATCTCTGTATACAGGGAGCTCCCCCTAGTGGTGGCTGCAGACAGGATCTTATCATGTATCTCTGTATACAGGGAGCTCCCCCTAGTGGTGGCTGCAGACAGGATGTTATCATGTATCTCTGTATACAGGGAGCTCCCTCTAGTGGTGACTGCAGATAGGATCTTATCATGTATCTCTGTATACAGGGAGCTCCCCCTAGTGGTGGCTGCAGACAGGATCTTATCATGTATCTCTGTATACATGGAGCTCCCCCTAGTGGTGGCTGCAGACAGGATCTTATCATGTATCTCTGTATACAGGGAGCTCCCCCTAGTGGTGGCTGCAGACAGAATCTTATCATGTATCTCTGTATACAGGGAGCTCCCCCTAGTGGTGGCTGCAGACAGGATCTTATCATGTATACAGGGAGCTCCCCCTAGTGGTGGCTGCAGACAGGCTCTTATCATGTATCTCTGTATACAGGGAGCTCCCCCTAGTGGTGACTGCAGACAGGATCTTATCATGTATCTCTGTATACAGGGAGCTCCCCCTAGTGGTGACTGCAGACAGGATCTTATCATGTATCAATGTATACACACAGCTCCCCCTAGTGGTGGCTGCAGACAGGACCTTATCATGTATCTCTGTATACAGGGAGCTCCCCCTAGTGGTGACTGCAGACAGGATCTTATCATGTATCTCTGTATACAGGGAGCTCCCCCTAGTGGTGGCTGCACACAGGATCTTATGTGTTTCTGTATACAGGGAGTTTTCACTATGAATGGGTTAAATAGCTCTTGGTTTCTGTCTAACGCTTTCTGGTCGGCTTCATTTATGAGACGGTAAGTTCCCCATTCGTTTCATGCTTTCTATTCTGGATCGAGAGTCACAGTTTTACTTCCTTTTTGTAAACTCCGACCTTTGACTGATCCTGTTTTTTTTTCATAATGTGAACTATGAATGCAGCTCTGGATGTGACTGAAGTATATAACTGCACAAGAGACTTTGGCATCAATAGTGAGTCCTCTGCAGACAAGGGTCATGCTCTCGGTGCCATCAGTAGCGGTCGCAGTGATTATTCGCGGGGTCATGCAGAGTTTTCGCTGTTCTCTATCAGTACAGAATCCAGGACAAAGCTCAAGTCCTGACCAATGAAATGTTCCCCATTCACTCCTATAACAAAACCACCTGCAGCGTCCCTTGTTATTGCTCTCTGTTATCAGCCATTTCTGCCAGGAGAATGCTAGTACTCAATCTGTTGTGTGGCTATATCCATGTTGCAGAATTGTGAATGCAGCTTTGGATGTGACCGGAGTACAAGTAAGAGCAGCAATCTACTGAGCATTAATTATATGGAATGTTTCTAGAGTTTGTAGTTGAGAAATATAAATATATATATATAAATATAATTTTTTTTAACCTCTTTTGTACATTAGGAAACCGTAATTGAGATGTCCTGAGTGCGCAGATCTGACTGGATCGCTGCTTGGATTGAAAACTACAAAGAAGATTCTGTGGATCTCTGAGGTCTGATTGGTTCGAGACAGGATTCAACACCAACTACTGGTCCATTTAGGTACTGCAGGTGATGCTGTGAGATCTCTGTCTAGTCTTCTTTCCTCCTAGGGTCCACACTCACACACAGGTTATGGGAGGTTCTGTTAGATAACTACTCATTCCACAGAAAGACAGCCTGAAATGGCTGATAACAGAAAGCAAAGCCGGCTGTGAGTCCTCTGCTGTTACTTCCCCATCACTCACTGTCAGATAGAGGAAGCGTCTCCTCCTCGCCTGCCCGGGGGCAGACACAGAACCCGACCATTCGTGTGCAAACCTGGCATGTGCTGACTCAGCCGGTCTGGCGCTAAATCCCTGGTGTCAGCCCCAGTATCGCACTGAGGGGTCCGCGCTGGGCACGGTAGGACGCTGCCCGTGTGTCTGTGCCCTCCTGACGGGGTGGTGCGCGCTCCGAGTGTTACCAGGGGCTTCTCCGGGCTCTGCCTGCACCGTGCCAAAGAAACTGGAGGAACTTGTGAGTACAAGCTATTACTCCCTGTTATCAGCCATTACTGGGGGGGGACTGTAGGACAAGAGACTACAATCTATTACTCTCAAAAATGCAAATATATATATATATATTAAAAAAGGAAAAAAATAGTTAATGTTGTACACTGTGTTGTGTTTAGGGTTGTTGTGGGGTGAATGTGGTGGTGTAAGGGGGGGCTGTAAGGTAAGGCAGTGGGACCAGTAGGGTTTTGTTGTGTTTGCGGTGTTGTATAATATTTGGTTTAGTGTAATGTGTTTATAGTGTATATATTGTATATAATATTGTATATAGGACGGTGTGGATGTAGTTGGGGTTGTATATAGTAGTATGAATGAGGCTGGGCCGGGGGTCTTACATGATTTTATACTATTTATTATATTTTATGCTATTTATTATTTATTATTTTACGGGGGTATTCATGTAGTTAGAGTTATTTTGCTTTTCCTTTATTTTATTAGAATTTTTCTTTCCTGTCCATGATTTGTAGATCATGAATTTTCTCCATTTTGTTTCCATTTCTGGTTTATTTCTTTGTGATTTGTTTTGGGTTTTTTTGTCGTCTGATTAGAGTTATGTTCTTATATTTTGTTCTGTTGTGTTTTATTTTGTAATGTATCATAGTTGTGTCACGTGAAGTACTTTTATTTACACTGTGTGCAGAATTATAAGGCAAGTTGTATTTTAGAGGATTATTTTGATTATGTCCTCAATCAACCCAAAAGACTCATAAATATCAAAGCTTAATATTTTTAGAAGTTGGAGTGGTTTTTTTTTTAGATTTGGCTATCTGAGGAGGATATCTGTTTGTGCAGGTGACTATTACTGTGCAGAATTATTAGGCAACTTAATAAAAACCAAATATATTCCCATCTCACTTGTTTATTTTCACCAGGTAAACCAATACAACTGCACAAAATTTAGAAATAAACATTTCTGACATGCAAAAACAAAACCCCCAAAAAATGAGTGCCCAATACAGCCCCCTTTCTTTATGATGACACTCGGAAGCCTCCATCCATAGATTCTGTCAGTTGTTGATCTGTTTGCGATGAACATTGGTGCAGCGGCCACCACAGCCTCCAGACACTGCTCCGAGAGGTGGACTGTTCCCTCCCTGTAGATCTCACATTTTATGAGGGACCACAGGTTCTCTATGGGGTTCAGATCAGGTGAACAAGGGGGCCAGGTCATTATTTTTTCTTCTTTGAGACCTTTACTGGCCAGCCACGCTGTGGAGTAGTTGGAGGCATGTGATGGAGCATTGTCCTGCATGAAAATCATGTTTTTCTTGAACGATACCGACTTCTTCCTGTACCACAGCGTGAAGAAGTTGTCTTCCAGAAACTGGCAGTGGGTCTGCACATGGTGTAATAAAAGACCTACAATCTATTACTCTCTGTTATCAGCCGTTACTCCCCCGACCCTTCCTCCATGAGCTCGGCAGACCGTGTTCTCTATGAGCAGTGTAAGAGACGCGGTTCCGGACCCCTCACCATTTGCCCAGCCCAGTCTCACGTGACGGTGGGATGGATTCCTGACCATCGGGTTCGGCCCCTGACGATGTGACGTCGGTGGGGCCCTGTGGCGGTGGGCGAGCAGACTATGGCGGACTGTCTGTGTATATAACGCACCTGTTCTTTCTCCTCGTCTCTGCAGCTGTGACATAGAGATGTTTCTGTCTTGGATCCTCCTCCTCTTCTTGCTGCGCCATGGCCGCTGCTTGCCTCTCTTGGAGGAGAGGGACGCTCTTCTGGAGCAGGAGGATGCCCGCAGAGTCGGAGGCGACATCGTCCTGGACGAAAGAGAAGTTCAGGCCAATAAAAACCTAATGGAGATAAAGGAGGCAGAAATGACTCAAGCCCTAAAAAGCGGCATCTTCCCTCCCAGCATGCATTTCTTCAATGCCCGGGGGCACATCCAGCAGAGCAAAGTGTTCAGTATTCTCCGAGAGATGCCCAAAGGTGAGCAGTGGTGTTACATGTGGTGTCTGGTATTCGTAGCGGCAGTACCGGGCCCAACCATGCAGTAGTGAGGCGCTGTGCTGGTATCACATGGCGGCTGCTCATCTGGTGCATTTCCCCTTATTCTGCCACCCACAGGGGGCGCTCTGCACTTACATGACTTTGCCATCTTGAGTGTGGATTGGTTGGTGAGAAACGCCTCGTATCTGCCGGACTGTTACATCTGCTTCACCAGCACCGGAGACGTCAGATTCATGTTCTCCAAGCCGGCGCCGGTGGGGAAGCTGCAGCTCGGCTGCTCCGGATGGGTCCTGCTCGAGGCCTACAGAAAGAAGCTGGGAGACGTGACGGAGTTCGATAGTAGGTCAGTGATGGGGAATCAGGGTCGTGACTGCACGTATATGGGGGATGGGGAATTATGGGGGTGGTCTCAGGACGGGTCCAATAATGGAGCGCCCGCTGCAGGGTCTCACCATTCACTTCCATGTGAAATGGAGTCACAATAACATCTGACCTCACGGAGGAAAATGCAGCTGGTATATGGGGCAGTGCTGCAGGTATATGGGGGCAGTGCGGTGGATATATGGGGTGGTGTGGCTGGAATATGGAACAGTGCAGCGGGTATATGGGAGCAGTGTGGAGGGTATATGGGGACGGAGCGGCAGGTATGTATATGGGGCAGTGTGGTGGGTATACGGGGGCAGTGCGGCAGGTATATGGGGCAGTGCAGAGGGTAAACGAGGCAGTGCGGCGAGTTTATGGGGGCAGTGCAGTGGATATACGGGGGCAGTGCGACGGGTATATGTGGTGATGCAGCAGGTATATGGGGGTAGTGCGGCGGATATGAGGGCAAGTGCGGCAGGGATATGTGGTGACGCAGCGAGTATATGGAGGCAGTGCTGCAGGTATATGGGATGGTGCAGCGGGTACATGCGATAGTGCTGCATGTATATGGGATGGTACAGCGTGTACATGTGGCAGTGCTCCAGGTATAGGGATGGTGCAGCGGATACATGCAGCAGTGCTGCAGGTATATGGTACGTGCAGTAGGTACATGCGGCATTGCTGCAGGTACAGTGGGTACGGAAAGTATTCAGACCCCTTTAAATGTTTCACTCTTTGCTTCATTGCAGCCATTTGGTACATTCAAAAAAGTTCATTTTTTCTCATTACTGTGCACTCTGCACCCCATCTTGACTGAAAAAAACAGAAATGTAGAAATTTTTGCAATTTAAAAAGAAACTAAAATATCGCATCATCAGACACTCATAATTAATTAAGTCACATGCTGTCCATCTCCTTGTGATCCTCCTTGAGATGGTTCTACTCCTTCATTGGAGTCCAGCTGTGTGTAATTAAACTGATCGGACTTGATTCGGAGAGGCGCACACCTGTCTATATAAGAACTCACAGCTCACAGTGCATGTCAGACCAAATGAGAATCATGAGGTCAAAGGAACTGGCCAAGGAGCTCAGAGACAGAATTGTGGCAAGGCACAGACCTGGCCAAGGTTACAACAGAATTTCTGCAGTACTCAAGGCTCCTAAAAGCCTCCATAATCCTTAAATGGAAGATGTTTAGGACCACCAGAAGTCTTCCTAGACCTGGCCGTCCAGCCAAACTGAGCAATCGTGGGAGAAGAGCCTTGGTGAGAGAGGTAAAGAAGAACCCCAAGTTCACTGTGGCTGAGCTCCAGAGATGCAGTAGGGAGATGGGAGAAAGTTCCACAAAGTCAACTATCACTGCAGCCTCCACCAGTCAGGCCTTTATGTCAGAGTGGCCCGACGGAAGCCTCTCCTCAGTGCAAGACATATGAAAGCCGCATAGAGTTTGCTAAAAAACACATGAAGGACTCCCAGACTATGAGAAATAAGATTCTCTGGTCTGATGAGATGAAGATAGACCTTTTTGGTGATAATTCTAAGCGGTATGTGTGGAGAAAACCAGGCACTGCTCATCACCTGCCCAATACAATCCCCACAGTGAAGCATGGTGGTGGCAGCATCATGCTATGGGGGTGTTTTTCAGCTGCATGGACAGGACGACTGGTTGTCATTGAAGGAAACATGAATGCGGCCAAGTACAGAGATATCCTGGATGAAAACCTCTTCCAGAGTGCTCTGGACCTCAGACTTGGCCAAAGGTTCACCTTCCAACAAGACAATGACCCTAAGCACACAGCTAAAATAACTAAGGAGCGGCTTCAGAACAACTCTGTGACCATTCTTGACCGGCCCAGCCAGAGCCCTGACCTAAACCTAACAGAGCATCTCTGGAGAGACCTGAAAATGGCGTCCACCAACGTTCACCATCCAACCTGACGGAACTGGAGAGGATCTGCGAGGAAGAATGGCCGAGGATCCCCAAATCCAGGGGTGAAAAACTTGTTACATCATTCCCAAGAAGACTCATGACTGTACTAGCTCACAGGGGCTTCTACTCAATACTGAGCAAAGGGACTGAAGACTTAGGACCACGGGATAGTTCAGATTTTCTTTTCTAATAAATTTGCAAAAATTTCTACGTTTCTGGTTTTTTTTCAGTGAAGATGTGGTGCAGAGTGCACATTAACGAGAAAAATAAACTTTATTGAATTTACCAAATGGCTGCAATGAAACAAAGAGTGAAAAATGTAAAGTGGTCTGAATACTTTCCGCACCCACTGTATATGGGGCGTACATTCAGTGGGTACATGGGGCGCACATCGGCGATGCTGCAGGTACAGGAGCTTCTCATAAAATTAGAATATCATCAAAAAGTTAATTTATTTCAGTTCTTCAATACAAAAAGTAAAACTCATATTCTATAGAGTCATTACACACACAGTGATCTATATCACGTGTTTATTTCTGTTAATGTTGATGATTATGGCTTACAACCAATGAAAACCCGAAAGTCATTATCTCAGTAAGTTGGAATAATTAACAAAAAACTCCTGTAAAGGCTCCTAAGCATTTATAAAGGTCCCTTAGTCTGTTTCAGTAGCTCCACAATCATGGGGAAGACTGCTGACCTGACAGATGTCCAGAAGGCGTCACTGACACACTCCACAAGGAGGGGAAGCCACAAAAGGTCATTGCTAAAGAAGCCATTCAGAAATTTGGGGGAGATGCACAAGGAGTGGACTGCTGCTGGAGGCATTGCTTCACCACACACAGACGTCTCCAGGACATGGGCTACAAGTGTCACATTCCTTGTGTCCGGCCACTCGTGACCAATAGACAACGCCAGAAGCGTCTTACCTGGGCCAAGGAGAACAAGAACTGGACTGTTGTCAGTGGTCAAAGGTGTTGTTTTCAGATGAAAGTAAATTTTGCATTTTATTTGGATATCAAGGTCCCGGAGTGTGGAGGAAGAGTGGAGAGGCCACAATCCGAGCTGCTGGAGGTCTAGTGTGAAGTCTCCACAATCAGTGATGGTTTGGGGAGCCATGTCATCTGCTGGTGTAGGTCCACTATGTTTTATCAGGATCAAAGTCGGCGCAGCCGTCTACCAGGAAATTTTAGAGCACTTCATGCTTCCCTCTGCCGACAAGCTTTATGGAGATAGAAATGTCATTCTCCAGCAGGACTTGGCCCCTGTCCACACTGACAAAAGTACCAATACCTGGTGTAAAAACAACAGTATCACTGGGCTTGATTGACAGCAAACTCGCCTGACTTTAATCCCATAGAGAATCTATGGAGTATTGTCAAGAGGAAGATGAGACACCAGACCCAACAATGCAGATGAGCTGAAGGCTGCAATCAAAGCAACCTGGGCTTCCATAACCCCCCAGCAGTGCTACAGGCTGATCCCTCCATGCCACGCCGCATTGATGCAGTAATTGATGCAAAAGGAGCCCGACCAAGTATTGAGTGCATTTACTGAACATACATTTCAGTAGGGAACATTTCAGATTTTACAATCATTTTTCCAGCTGGTGTTATAAAGTATTCTAATTTACTGAGATAATGACTTTTGGGTTTTCATTGGCTGTAAGCCATAATCATCAACATTAACAGAAATAAACACGTAAAATAGATCACTCTGTGAGTAATGACTCTATAGAATATTTGAGTTTCACTTTTTGTATTGAAGAACTGAAATAAATTCACTTTTTGTTGATATTCTAATTTTGTGAGAAGCTCCTGTATATGGTGCGTACATGCAACGGTGCTGCAGCTATATGGGGTGCACATGCGGCGGTGCTGCAGGTATATGGTGCGTACATGCAGCGGTGCTGCAGGCACATGGGGTGCACATGTGGTGCTGCAGGTATATGGGGTGCACATGCGGTGGTGCTGCAGGCATATGGGGTGCACATGTGGTGGTACTGCAGGTATATTGGGTGCACATGCGGAGGTGCTGCAGGTATATGGGGTGCACATGCGGTGATGCTGCACGCATATGGGGTGCACATGCGGCGGTGCTGCAGGTATATGGGGTGCACATGCGGCGGTGCTGCAGGTATATGGGGTGCACATGCGACAGTGCTGCAGGTATATGGAGTGCACATGCGGTGGTGCTGCAGGTATATTGGGTGCACATGCGACAGTGCTGCAGGTATGAGGTGCACATGCGGTGGTGCTGTAGGTATATGGGGTGCACATGCGGCGGTGCTGCAGGTATATGGGGTGCACATGCGACAGTGCTGCAGGCATATGGGGTGCACATGCGGCGGTGCTGTAGGTATATGGGGTGCACATGCGGCGGTGCTGCAGGTATATGGGGTGCACATGCGACAGTGCTGCAGGCATATGGGGTGCACATGCGGTGGTGCTGCAGGTATGAGGTGCACATGCGGTGGTGCTGTAGGTATATGGGGTGCACATGCGGCGGTGCTGCAGGTATATTGGGTGCACATGCGACAGTGCTGCAGGTATGGGGTGCACATGCGGTGGTGCTGTAGGTATATGGGGTGCACATGCGGCGGTGCTGCAGGTATATGGGGTGCATATGCGACAGTGCTGCAGGCATATGGGGTGCACATGCGGCGGTGCTGCAGGTATATGGTGCACACATGCGACAGTGCTGCAGGTATGTGGTGCACATGCGGTGGTGCTGCAGGTATATTGGGTGCACATGCGGCGGTGCTGCATTTTTCTGTACATTTCTCTCTTTTTCTCCAGCCTGATACGTAACCTGACGTTGCTGACCGACTCTCCGGAGCAGGATTACCCCACCCAGGACATAGTATGGCGCAGGTTTGAAGGGGCTTTTATTGCTGCCTCCGGCCTCATCCTCTACGCCCCGGTCTTTAAGGAATATACCTATGAGGGTCTGAAAGAGCTTTATCACGACCAGATCCAGTACGTGGAGCTGCGGACCATGCTTGCCCCGGTGGGTTCAGCGCAGCGCGTGGCCTCAGTCCGTGGCTTTAGGATAAGGTTTCAGGCCTAACACTTTTGCTCTGTTCCCCCCCAGGTTTACGAGCTGGACGGTAAGACTCATGATCGCACCTGGTCAGTGGCGACTTACAGAGACGTCGTCAACCGGTTCAAAGAGGACCACCCGGACTTCTTAGGAATGAAGATCATTTACACCGTGCACAGGTAGTCTCTCGTCTAGTCCCGCACTCGCAGCCATATATTGCAGAGTTCATCCTGAGCCTACTTGTTCATGTACAGGATCTACCTCTACACAGTAGTTGGAGGTCTGTAGAAAGCGGGTGATCGCCCCAGTGGGGCAGCTGATTATCTGGGTGTCCGCCCCCATAGTGAGCATCCATCATAGCGGTCTTAGTGGGATACTATGCCCTCTCCCTCCAGACATGAAGATCTCCCGGCGGTGAAGGAGGCCGTGCATTTTGCGATGCAGCTGATGTCGCAGTTCTCCGACACCATGGCCGGCTTTGATTTGGTAAGAAATGTGATGGTGAGCACAGGTGGGTGGACGCACAGACCCGGGGGCATCGCTTCCCCGCAGTGACCCCCAATTCCTTCCCTTTATAAGGTTGGCCAAGAAGATGCCGGACACTCGCTGTACCAGCTGCGAGAAGCCCTCAGCATCCCCCGCAAGATGGGGGTCACCCTGCCGTTCTTCTTCCATGCTGGAGAGACTAGTAAGTAAGTGAGGTGATGGCATTGTGAGGGCCGACATCCGTCCTGGCTGTCCGCTCTGGAAGTGGAAGAGTTAAATAAAATTCTTAATCCATTAATGAAAAAAAGGGGTGTGGTATAATCAAAGAGTGCGGGGCATAGCACAGTACCGCCTAAATACTGTCATACAGTATCAAAATAATACCGCCATATAATGGTCAAAAAGGATTACTGACCTGGGGAAAAATAATACCGCTATACAGTGGTCATATGAGATACATACACTGTGCAAAAATAATAATGCCATACAATGGTAAAAAAGGATTACTAAACCGTGCAAAAATAATACCGCAACATAATGGTAAAATAAGATATATATATATATATATATATATATATATATATATATATACAGCGCAAAAATTATACCACTATACAGTTGTCAAATAAGATAAATATACAGTACAAAAATAATACTACTATACTGTGGTCATATGAGATACATATATATTGTGGAAATTGTACCGCTACACAGTTGTCAAATAGGATAAGTATACAGTGCAAAAATAATACCGCCATACAGTGGTCGAATAAGATACATATGCAGCACAAAAATAATACTGCCATACAGTGGTAAAATAAGATATATATACACTGTAAACATTATACTGCCATACAGTGGTCAAATTAGATTACTACACAGTGCAAAAGTAATACCGCCATGCAGTGACCAAATAAGATACATGCAAAAATAATACTGTCATACAGTGGTCATATAAGATTACTACACAGTCGAAAGATAAAACCGCCATATAGTGGTCAAATAAGATTACTATATAGTCAAACAATAATACTGCCATACAGTGGTCAAATAAAATTACTATATAGTCAAACAATAATACTGCCATACAGTGGTCAAATAAGATTACTACAGTCAAAAAATAATACCACCAGTCTTCATATAAGATACATATACAGTACAAAAATAATACTGCCAAACAGTGGATAAATAAGATATATATGCAATGCAAACGCTATACTGCTATGCAGTGGTCAAATAAGATACATATACATGCAAAAATAATAATGTCATACAGTAGTCATATAAGATTACTATATAGTCAAAAAATAATACAGCCATACAGAGGAAAAAAAAATTACTATACAGTTAAAAAATAATACTGCCATACAGTGGTCATATAAGATTAATGCACAGCTCTACAACATTCCTGCCTCTGTGTGATGCTACATATTTTGACTATCAGGCCAGTACCGGTTACCATATGACGGTGTATTGCTTCATTAGGCTGGCAGGGTATGGACGTAGATGAAAATGTGCTGGACGCCCTGTTGCTGAACACATCCCGGATCGGTCACGGATACGCCCTAATTAAACACCCCGTGGCTCAGGAGATGTCTCTGAAGATGAACGTCCCTCTGGAGATCTGTCCAGTCTCCAATCAGGTCAGCTGGGGGGGCGCCAGCCATCTTCATTACATGTGACCTTGCGCTTTGTCACCCGTCGCCCATTTTCTGACTCGTGCTTTTCCTGTGCAGGTCCTCCTCTTGGTGTCTGACCTGCGCAACCACCCTGCAGCTACTCTGCTGGCCGATGGCCATCCCCTGGTCATCAGCTCGGACGACCCATCCATTTTTGGTGCCCAAGGGCTGTCGTATGACTTCTATGAGGTGTTTATGGGAATGGGGGGCTCCAAGGCCGATCTGAAGACCCTCAAGCAGCTGGTGGTCAATTCGATTAGGTAAGTGATACTCCCCTGTCCCAAAACGTGGACACTGGGGCAACTGACACATTGCCCAACTCCCGGCATCGGGGTAACGTGGCATTACATGGCAGCCATTCAGAGAGTCCATCCATGTAATGCCAGGATGACTCCAGTGCTCCACGGCAGGAGCCGCTCTTTTTTTGGGCCTACAGAAGGCGTCCCGAGATGGGCCTAAATGCAAGTGTTTTGGTAAAAGCTACCTTTTGCAGTTGTGTTTTATTACAAATGTTGTACCGTTTCACAGGCTGTTTATTTAACAGGCATTGCTGGCTGTAGATTGAGTTAACTGAAGATCTGTCAGTGAGCTCCTTCTATTACTGGCACCCTCATCTCCCCAATCTATTGCAGGTTCAGCTCTCTGTCTCCCGAGGGGAAGGACAGGCTGACGGACGTCTGGCAGAAGAAGTGGGACACATTCGTAGGCGATTTGGCCGAGAAGTCCCGGGAGGAGCAGGAGTAGAGCGTTGAGCATCACCGAGGCTCACGGCGTCACGTTATCTCCAAGAAGGAAAAAATAAACGAAAACAAAAATACTGTATACAACATGGAGCAAGACGGAAGGAGAGTGAGTGTGTGTGAACGAGGGCGAGAGCGCAAAGCTGGAGGACAGCGCGGGAGCGACGTGACTGTGTGCAAGATGTAGACATTGTGCTAGTAAATCCTGGATACTGGCGCTAGACCCGCTGCTTCCACCAGTAGCCCCCGCGGCTCCCTCACCCCCTGGGGCTATACAGGGGGAATGATATACCAATAGCAGAGGCTTAACGCTAGTGCCACGCAGTACCGTACCCGAGACGTCTGAGCCCTTACTGGTAAATGAGGGCCGCAGGCTATGTGTACGGGATCTAGATTGTAAGCCCCTCTGGAGCAGGGACACGTGTGGGAGGGGGATACGCTCTTTGTACAACGCAGCTATGAATGTGTTAATAAATTACCTACATTGTACGGGATTCAGTCTTCATTATGGATTTCTCTACTGCGGACATTCACTTCCATCATTTACACCTGAAAAATAAAAATAAATTAGGTCATCTATCCATAGGATCAGTGGTGGTCTTAGCAGTCGGACCCCTAGGGATCACCTATCCACAGGACTTCGGTCTCGTGTTCGGTGGTCGTCCTAGCAGCCGAAGCCCCAGAGATCAGCAAGTTATCACATATCCACAGGATCTCGGTCTAGTGATCAGTGGTGGTCCTAGCAGCCGGACCCCTAGAGACCAGCAAGTTATCACATATCCACAGGATCTCGGTCTAGTGATCACTGGTGGTCCTAGCAGCCAGACCCCTAGACATCAGCAAGTTATCACATATCCACAGGATCTCGGTCTAGTGATCTCTGGTGGTCCTAGCAGCCGAAGCCCCAGAGATCAGCAAGTTATTACCTATCTACAAGACCTCAGTCTAGTGATCACTGGTGGTCCTAGCAGCCAGACCCCTAGAGATCAGCAAGTTATCACATATCCACAGGATCTCGGTCTAGTGATCAGTGGTGGTCCTAGCAGCCGAAGCCCCAGAGATCAGCAAGTTATCACATATCCACAGGATCTCGGTCTAGTGATCACTGGTGGTCCTAGCAGCCAGACCCCTAGAGACCAGCAAGTTATCACATATCCACATGATCTCGGTCTAGTGATCACTGGTGGTCCTAGCAGCCAGACCCCTAGACATCAGCAAGTTATCACATATCCACAGGATCTCGGTCTAGTGATCACTGGTGGTCCTAGCAGCCAGACCCCTAGACATCAGCAAGTTATCACATATCCACAGGATCTCGGTCTAGTGATCACTGGTGGTCCTAGCAGCCAGACTCCCAGAGATCAGCAAGTTATTACCTATCTACAAGACCTCAGTCTAGTGATCACTGGTGGTCCTAGCAGCCAGACCCCTAGAGATCAACAAGTTATCACATATCCACAGGATCTCGGTCTAGTGATCAGTGGTCGTCCTAGCAGCCGAAGCCCCAGAGATCAGCAAGTTATCACATATCCACAGGATCTCGGTCTAGTGATCACTGGTGGTCCTAGCAGCCAGACCCCTAGACATCAGCAAGTTATCACATATCCACAGGATCTCGGTATAGTGATCACTGGTGGTCCTAGCAGCCGGACCCCTAGAGACCAGCAAGTTATCACATATCCACAGGATCTCGGTCTAGTGATCAGTGGTGGTCCTAGCAGCCAGACCCCTAGACATCAGCAAGTTATCACATATCCACAGGATCTCGGTCTAGTGATCTCTGGTGGTCCTAGCAGCCAGACTCCCAGAGATCAGCAAGTTATTACCTATCTACAAGACCTCAGTCTAGTGATCACTGGTGGTCCTAGCAGCCAGACCCCTAGAGATCAGCAAGTTATCACATATCCACAGGATCTCGGTCTAGTGATCAGTGGTGGTCCTAGCAGCCGAAGCCCCAGAGATCAGCAAGTTATCACATATCCACAGGATCTCGGTCTAGTGATCACTGGTGGTCCTAGCAGCCAGACCCCTAGAGACCAGCAAGTTATCACATATCCACATGATCTCGGTCTAGTGATCACTGGTGGTCCTAGCAGCCAGACCCCTAGACATCAGCAAGTTATCACATATCCACAGGATCTCGGTCTAGTGATCACTGGTGGTCCTAGCAGCCAGACCCCTAGACATCAGCAAGTTATCACATATCCACAGGATCTCGGTCTAGTGATCAGTGGTCGTCCTAGCAGCCGAAGCCCCAGAGATCAGCAAGTTATCACATATCCACAGGATCTCGGTCTAGTGATCACTGGTGGTCCTAGCAGCCAGACCCCTAGACATCAGCAAGTTATCACATATCCACAGGATCTCGGTATAGTGATCAGTGGTGGTCCTAGCAGCCAGACCCCTAGAGATCAGCAAGTTATCACATATCAACAGGACCTCAGTCTAGTGATCATTGGGGGTCCTAGCAGCCAGACCCCTAGAGATCAGCAAGTTATCACTTATCCAAAGGACCCCAGTCTAGTGATCAGTGGTGGTCCTAGCAGCAAGACCCCAGAGATCAGCAAGTTATTACTTATCCACAAGACTTCGGTCTAGTGATCACTGGTGGTTCTAGCATACGGACCCCTAGAGACCAGTACCTTATCACACACCCACAGGATCTCGGTCTAGTGATCACTGGTGGTCCTAGCAGCCAGACCCCTAGACATCAGCAAGTTATCACATATCCACAGGATCTCGGTATAGTGATCAGTGGTGGTCCTAGCAGCCAGACCCCTAGAGATCAGCAAGTTATCACATATCAACAGGACCTCAGTCTAGTGATCATTGGGGGTCCTAGCAGCCAGACCCCTAGAGATCAGCAAGTTATCACTTATCCAAAGGACCCCAGTCTAGTGATCAGTGGTGGTCCTAGCAGCAAGACCCCAGAGATCAGCAAGTTATTACTTATCCACAAGACTTCGGTCTAGTGATCACTGGTGGTTCTAGCATACGGACCCCTAGAGACCAGTACCTTATCACATACCCACAGGATCTCGGTCTAGTGATCATTGATGGTCCTATCAGTCAGAGCCATAGAGATCAGCAAGTTATTACCTTTCCACAAGACCTCGGTCTGTTGATCATTGTTGGTCCTAGCAGCCAGACCCCCAGAGACCAGCAAGTTATTGCCTATCTACAGGACCCTGGTCTAGTGATCAGTGGTGGTCCCAGTTGTTGGACCCCAAGAGATCAGCAAGTTATCATATATCCAAATGACCCCAGTGTTGTGATCGGTGGTGGCCTCATTGGTTGGACCACCAGAGATCTGCAAGTTGTCTTATGATCGGTGGTGGTCCCATCACTGAGGCCCCTAGAAAAGAGAAAGTTACCACTTATCCACAGGACCCTGGTCCCCCCGTTATCGTGTGTCCTGTGAATCGGTGGTGGCTTGTAATCCTAGTATTAGGGTTATTCTTGTCTCCGACCACGGGAGGTTGAGTTTTGTTGGTTCCGTATTCCCCATAGAAATGATGGAACTGGAGCCTGTCAGCCGCTTTGGGCTCGTTCTGGTGGTCGGACATAGACAAAGTTATTCCCGGCTCAGCCATAAAACGGGGAATAACCCTTCATTGAGAATGTCAGCTGTCCGATGAAGCCGTGCCTGCACAAGAGACACTACGGTCATAGGTTCATGTCCCCAAACTAAAAAAATAATTAAAAAATAAGTAAAATTAAAAAAAAAAAGTTCAAAATATAGTTATATATATAAAAATATAAATATTATATTTATAATATAAAAAATATATATAAAAAAATGGAGACGTAAACAAATTTATTGATTTTTTTAATACATTTTGTTTATAATTTTATGATTTTTATTTTTTTTTTACACAGCAAAATAAATTTTTTTTTGGGTATGGGCGTGATTGTACTGATGTGGTACAATGAATGATGTGGTACAAAACTACAAGTCGTCCCACAAAAAATAAGCCCTCGTGTTGCTACGGAGACGGAAAGATTAAAAAAAAGTTATGAATCTTGAAATAAGAGGAAAAAATAAAAGGGCAAAAAATGAAAAATCGCCCTGAAAGGAAGGGGTTAAGACATAATATTTCACAAAAATAAAGGAGGTAAGAATAACTTCCCTCTCACAATATGGAGGTCTTTACTTTCGTTTTACCTCAGGTGTCATTTTTGACTGAACGTGAGGGAAATACAGAAACGCCTCGGGCGATGACGTCACGCTCCCGGCAGAGGGCGCTCTGAGCTGTGAGCTTCTGTCTCCGCCGCTTCAGCCATATTGTGTGAGACAATCTCTTTTGATGGTGAGGATGGGTGGTCTCCAGAAACATGGCCGCCAATACAGAACAGCCCTCAGATCTGTGAGGACATGGATGCACAATGTTATCCCGCGAGTCGTCGTGACCCGATTATATACCATTTTCTCGCTCTTCTCTTTGTCGCGGCTTCTGGTAGCTTTTAGCAGTTGTAGATCCCGGAATTCGATTGGTGAGACTGGTTCACCTCTGGACTTCATATCCCATCAGACCCTGCGCCGGAATGCGCTGAGCTCTGTTGTAAGTGCATGCTGGGAGTTGTAGTTTTTTTTTATTATTCTAGCTGTCATGGAAGGTGACGGGTGCAGTGTGTGAGGGTCAGTGGCGGCTCTGCTGGGAAAGTTACTTCTAGAGGTGAGACAGTCCCGGCTCCTGGTGTGTGGGGGCCCTCGGGTAACAGACTCCTAGGGGCCCCTCTTCTCCTTCCTCTCCTATATCTTGGTGTATCAGGGCTCTTTTTTTTTTTTAGCTCTTTCTCTATCGTCACCATGTTGGCTTCTGTATGATTTGTTATTCCATTTTTTGGGGAGTGACCAGAAAATAGCGATTCTGTTGGACGGTGTGTAGAAACATGGCGACCAAAACATGGCGGCCGGGGGCGTGCAACCATGACGGGCAAAACATGGCGGCCGGGGGCGTGCAACCATGATGGGCAAAATATGGCGGCCAGGGGCATGCAACCATGACGGCGAAACATGGCGGCCAGGAGTGTGCAACCATGACGGCGAAACATGGCGGCCGGGGGCGTGCAACCATGACGGGCAAAACATGGCGGCCAGGGGCGTGCAACCATGACGGGCAAAACATGGCGGCCAGGAGTGTGCAACCATAACAGCGAAAACATGGCGGCCAGGGGCGTGCAACCATGACGCCGAAAACATGGCGGCCAGGGGCGTGCAACCATGACGGAGAAAACATGGCGGCCAGGGGCGTGCAACCATGACGGGCAAAACATGGCGGCCAGGAGTGTGCAACCATGACGGCGAAACATGGCGGCCAGGGGCGTGCAACCATGACGCCGAAAACATGGCGGCCAGGGGCGTGCAACCATGACGGGCAAAACATGGCGGCCAGGGGTGTGCAACCATGACGGGCAAAACATGGCGGCCAGGAGTGTGCAACCATGACGGGCAAAACATGGCGGCCAGGGGCGTGCAACCATGACGGGCAAAACATGGCGGCCAGGGGTGTGCAACCATGACGGGCAAAACATGGCGGCCAGGAGTGTGCAACCATAACAGCGAAAACATGGCGGCCAGGAGTGTGCAACCATAACAGCGAAAACATGGCGGCCAGGGGCGTGCAACCATGACGGGCAAAACATGGCGGCCAGGGGTGTGCAACCATGACTGGCAAAACATGGCGGCCAGGGGTGTGCAACCATGACGGGCAAAACATGGCGGCCAGGGGTGTGCAACCATGACGGGCAAAACATGGCGGCCAGGAGTGTGCAACCATGACGGCGAAACATGGCGGCCAGGGGCGTGCAACCATGACGCCGAAAACATGGCGGCCAGGGGCGTGCAACCATGACGGGCAAAACATGGCGGCCAGGGGTGTGCAACCATGACGGGCAAAACATGGCGGCCAGGAGTGTGCAACCATGACGGGCAAAACATGGCGGCCAGGGGCGTGCAACCATGACGGGCAAAACATGGCGGCCAGGGGTGTGCAACCATGACGGGCAAAACATGGCGGCCAGGAGTGTGCAACCATAACAGCGAAAACATGGCGGCCAGGAGTGTGCAACCATAACAGCGAAAACATGGCGGCCAGGGGCGTGCAACCATGACGGGCAAAACATGGCGGCCAGGGGTGTGCAACCATGACTGGCAAAACATGGCGGCCAGGGGTGTGCAACCATGACGGGCAAAACATGGCGGCCAGGGGTGTGCAACCATGACGGGCAAAACATGGCGGCCAGGGGTGTGCAACCATGACGGGCAAAACATGGCGGCCAGGAGTGTGCAACCATGACGGCGAAAACGTGGCGGCCAGGGGCGTGCAACTAATACTGGCAAAACGTGGCGGCCAGGGGCGTGCAACTAATACTGGCAAAACGTGGCGGCCAGGGGCGTGCAACTAAGACTGGCAAAACATGGCGGCCAGGAATGTGCAACCATGATGGCCAAAGCATGGCGGCCAGGAGTGTGCAACCATAACAGCGAAAACATGGCGGCCAGGGGCATGCAACCATGATGGCGAAAACATGGCGGCCAGGGGCATGCAACCATGATGGCGAAAACATGGCGGCCAGGGGCATGCAACTAAGACTGGCAAAACATGGCGGCCAGGGGTGTGCAACCATGACAGCCAAAACATGACGGCCAGGGGTGTGCAACCATGACAGCCAAAACATGACGGCCAGGGGCGTGCAACTAAGACTGGCAAAACATGGCGGCCAGGGGTGTGCAACCATGACGGCCAAAGCATGGCGGCCAGGAGTGTGCAACCATGACGGCCAAAGCATGGCGGCCAGGGGTGTGCAACCATGACGGTGAAAACATGGCGGCCAGGAGTGTGCAACCATGATGGCAAAAACTTGGCGGCCAGGGGCGTGCAACTAAGACTGGCAAAACATGGCGGCCAGGGGCGTGCAACCATGACAGCCAAAACATGGCGGCCACAGGGGCCTATTAATGGGGGTACAGTGTTACAGCTGTGCTGGTGTAGTGTGATGGTGCTGCTGGAAATATGTGACCCTGTGTCTTTTTTCCCCCGTTTTCAGGACCGCTGCGCGGCTGATCACGGACGATGGCCGCCCTCGTGGGTTGGCAGCGTTTTTTCTCCAGGCTGGTGCAGCACAGATCATTACCCGGGTGGCAGCGAGCAGCGTCGTCGGCTGTGCCGCCTGCAGAAGTGCGGGGATCACCAGCGTCTAATGTAAGTGCTGCCCCCACAATCTGCCATCACTCGCGCCCCCCCAGTTATACTGTGGCGCGGAGCTTTACTGCTGCCCGTCCGGACTCCCCCTGATTCATTTGTTTTAACCCTTTCCGTCCTGCAGTCGTCCCCGAGCTTCGGCCTGCTGTTTGACATAGACGGGGTGTTGGTCAGGGGCAGAAATCCCATCCCCGGAGCTGCCGAAGCCTTCAGGACATTACTGGATGGGGGCGGGAAGCTGGCGGTGCCCGTCGTGTTTGTGACTAATGCGGGTAACTGTCGGCGCGAGGAGAGAGCGACGGAGCTGAGCCGGGTGCTGGGGGTGGAGGTAAGAAATGCTCCACCGTATGCAAAAATGCACAGAAAAATTGCTGCAAAAACGCAATGTGTGAACATACCCTAAAAGTAGCAATGGAGCCCCAGCCCATCCCGACCTTCTTGGTGCCGTCCCTGCAGGTCTCCGCTGATCAGGTCATCCTGTCGCACAGTCCGCTGAGGATGTTCCACCACTTCCAGGATAAGTGCGTGCTCGTGTCCGGTCAGGGTCCGGTGGAAGATGTCGCCAGGGAGTATCCTTCTCTGTACGGCCGGGGACGTGCCCCATTATTGGCGGCTCACACAACGTGCCTTGGGATCTGGTGTAGGCGGCCCTGTAACATCTTGATCACAGCCTTATGAATGTCTTTCCGCACGACCTCCTTGACACTTCACAGACTCGGCTTTATGAATGCGGTGACGATTGACGCCGTGAGGCAGGCGTATCCGCTGCTGGACATGGTGGACGAGAGGCGGAGGCCGAGGGGCGCTGTACGTATAGGTCTGGTCTAACGGTGATGGTTACTCCTGTATTTATCTCCTGTTGTAAAACCACAACTCCTGGCATGTACTGATTTGCTGGGAGTTGTGGTTTTTGCCGTAGTCCCACTGACGCACATATGTCCTATTTCTGTTCTCTGCAGATCGATGTCGGCGAGAAGCTTCCAGCCATAGAAGGTGAGGAGGAGACTAAAGCTCAATAGGAGCTTTCTGAAAGGGGTTGTCTAGAGATCTCAAAAGTGATGAGAAAGTTGTAGATTTATAATTGCTTTACATGGGGTTGATCGGTGTAATCGGAGCTCCCTCTGGTCACTTTGCAGCCGTTGTTTTGTTGGGGGAGCCGGTACGTTGGGAGACGAGTCTGCAGCTGATCCTGGATATCCTGCTGAGTGCAGGGAGGCCGGCGGAGTGGAACACGCAGGCGCCATATCCACACATCCCAATTTTAGCCTGTAATATGGATCTGCTCTGGATGGCAGAAGCAAAGATGCCCAGGTCAGCAGTGCAGCGCTGTTATACATGTCGCCACCAGAGGGCGCCAAAGTCTAAAGGGATCGCTGAGAGTGCAGTCTGCTCTTCCACCACCTGAGGGTGCCATTTGCTGGAGGTCTCATTTCTAGCCCATCTCTTTTGTTTTTTTGCTGCAGGTTCGGACATGGGACGTTTCTACTCTGTCTGGAAACGTTATACTATAAAATCACAGGCCAAGAGCTGCGGTACGAGGCGCTGATCGGAAAACCCAGCCCTGTCACCTACGAATTTGCTGAGAAGCTAATTCTGAGCCAGGCGAGGGAGCATGGGTGGAGTAGTCCCATTCAGACGCTCTATGCTATTGGGTGAGTTGCAGGACTACTGTGAGCGGCATTGTGGGAGTTGTAGTGTTCTGTCCCATCCTCTTATCCCGCTTTTTCTGCTTTAGGGATAATCCCATGGCGGACATATACGGCGCCAACCTTTATAACCGCTGTCTGCAGAGTCGGAGAGGAGACTCGCAGCGGCCACACAGCTGCCAGTCAGTCCTGGTGTGCACCGGGGTGTATAGTAATGGGGGCGAGGTGCCCAATGACCTACGGGAGAGCGTGACACGGACCGTCTTCCATGGACACCGGGACTTTAAATTTGACCCCAGTCTGGTGGAGGCGTCCTACGTGGTGCGGGATGTGGGGGAAGCTTTGGCATTGATACTGAAGAAGGAGGGATGGCGGTCAGGACATGAGTGCACCAATGATGTCACTGAGCCCTGATAACCAGGAAGATCCGGACATGAGCGCGCTGATGATGTCACTGAGCCCCGATAACCAGAACCATCCAGAATTCAGCGTGCCGATGATGTCACTGAGCCCCAATAACCAGGACGATACGGATGTGAGCACCGATGATGTCACTGAGCCCCGATAACCAGTATGAAACGGACGTGAGCGCACCGATGATGTCACTGAGCCTGGATAACCAGAATGATATGGACGTTAGTGCCGATGATGTCACTGAGCACCGATAACCAGAATGATATGGACGTGAGTGCCGATGATATCACTGAGCCCCGATAACTATGACGACACGGACGTGAGTGCCGATGTTGTCACTGAGCCCCGATAACAAGAACCATCCGGACGTTAGTGCCGATGATGTCACTGAGCACCGATAACCAGAATGATATGGACGTTAGTGCCGATGATGTCACTGAGCACCGATAACCAGAATGATATAGACGTTAGTGCCGATGATGTCACTGAGCCCCGATAACCATGACGACCCGGATGTGAGTGCCGATGATGTCACTGAGCCCCGATAACCAGAATGATATGGACGTGAGTGCCGATGATGTCACTAAGCCCTGATAACCAGGACGATACGTTCGTGAGAGCCGATGATGTAACTGAGCCACGATAACCAGGACGATACGGACGTGAGTGCCGATGATGCCACTGAGACCTGATAACCAGAACCATCCGGACGTGAGCGCCGATGATGTCACTGAGATCTGATAACCAGAATGATATGGACGTGAGTGCCGATGATGTCACTGAGACCTGATAACCAGAATGATATGGACGTGAGTGCTGATGATGTCACTGAGACCTGATAACCAGAATGATATGGACGTGAGTGCCGATGATGTCACTGAGCCCCGATAACCAGGACGATCTGGACGTGAGTGCCAATGATGTCACGGAGACCTGATAACCAGAATGATATGGACGTGAGTGCCAATGATGTCACTGAGCCCCGATAACCAGGACGATCTGGACGTGAGTGCCAATGATGTCACTGAGCCCCGATAACCAGGACGATCTGGACGTGAGTGCCGATGATGTCATTAAGCCCCGGGCCGTGTGATCCTCCATCCTGATATCTTTTAGACATTATTTATTGCTGTTTTTTACCTGATCATTGATACTGGCCGCCTGAAAGTACAGAAACTGTGTGATAGTGATCCAGCATGACATCTGTCTGCTAATCCGGCATGTTTGATAATCCGGCTCCTTATTGTTTTGTAGACCCAGAATAAATGCCTTATATACTGACTTGTCGCATGGTCTTGTGTGTGAGCTCTGACCGGTATCGTTGACCACTGGCCTGTGGAGACGACGGACACGTCTATGGAGGAGGCACCTCCACAGGTCGGTCAGGTGCGCTGCTGATTTTCCACATGCTTTTTCGTGCCATCGAATCTGCCACATCTGTCCCGTGGGAAGGTCCGCACCGCTCTGGAGAAGATTTGGAAATATTCGGTGGTCCCGAGATGTCTGCACATAAGGCGGGCTATAACCTGGTATACTAAAAACCCTATCTACTATATGAATATTAAGGGGGTGATAACCCCGACATATAAAGATCAACACCCTATACTGGAACCATATAAAGATAGATACCTACATGTATTATGAAGGTGATATACCAAAAGTGATATACAGAATATAGCTAGAAGAGTGTATGAATATACGTGCACTATCCCTACCACTAAAGCAAATATAAATTTGCGACCCTAGGGTCTATTGCTACCTAGGTGCGGGGGTTGGCACCCTAAGAAAAAACGAGAGTGGCGCCCCCGCTCGTACGGTGGCTGTCCCTGGTCTACTATAAACTCCCTATAAGGGATAGAGTGTGAAACAGAAGGCCAGGTGGCTGTAAATAACTTGTCAAAGTATGTGGTACCACTTAATACAGCATAACAGGCCCACCCCCTGCAATGTGCTGTAAGGTAGGGATAGAAACAAACGCTACATATAACTTAGTTAAATTAACACTTCATTTTAGGAACCTAAAGTTATAAGATGAAATAAATTGAAATATAACAGATGTATACACAAGGTATAACCAGTATTGTAAAGGGCTAATGACAACCAAAATGCCACAGAAGAAGTCCCCACCAAATATAGCTGGATATACACAGATAGATACAATCAGCTCATAGGGAATACGGTACGTAGTAGAGACACATATCAATCATGGTAATGATATACTCATCTGCTGCAATAATAGATCCCAGCTGATAATTCATCCAGTCATAGTTGCTCACACAGTGAAACGGGGCAAACAAACTCCGCAATCAACCTCTCGACGCGTTTCCCCCATAACCATGGGTTCATCAGGAGAGTCAGGATAACAATATGGCAGTACACAGATATATACAAAGATAGGGCTGCAGCGACATACCTAAGGGCCATGTTTAAATAGGTGATCTCCCAGTGAAGGAGATAAGTATACTTCCTGTTTAATGATAAAAACCAGTAGCCGTACCTTAATCCAGAGTGTACATATCGCAGGTACAGGTAAAGCACATGTAGCGCCATGTTAGTAGAGCACCCGGCGGCCCCACACGGAAGTGTGAAGCAACAAATACCTCTATCAGCAGCGGACCCCGGAAGTGTCCGATATAGGCGCTAAAGGACAGCGCATGCGCCGGATAAAGAAACAGTAGAGGATCACAAGCCACCATGATGTTGGAGACCATGGGCGCTCTATAGAGGCATTAAACACAGCGCATGCGCCGAATCAAATCAGATGAATGAAATAAAGCCCCACACACCCCCATATTGCTGGAGTCCAAAAAATGAAAACAAATATGAAGAGCGCAATAGAACTACAGGACACAGACAACAGTACTAATTAATAAACAAAAAGGTAATGGACCCCCACATCCAATACTACCAACATATATGCGCAATAGGGCAGTGCAACAGCACCCCCCCACAAGGGAGGGGGGAAATTGGCACTCCACAAATATATATCATCATGAACATCATGGTGGCTTGTGATCCTCTACTGTTTCTTTATCCGGCGCATGCGCTGTCCTTTAGCGCCTATATCGGACACTTCCGGGGTCCGCTGCTGATAGAGGTATTTGTTGCTTCACACTTCCGTGTGGGGCCGCCGGGTGCTCTACTAACATGGCGCTACATGTGCTTTACCTGTACCTGCGATATGTACACTCTGGATTAAGGTACGGCTACTGGTTTTTATCATTAAACAGGAAGTATACTTATCTCCTTCACTTGGAGATTACCTATTTAAACATGGCCCTTAGGTATGTCGCTGCAGCCCTATCTTTGTATATATCTGTGTACTGCCATATTGTTATCCTGACTCTCCTGATGAACCCATGGTTATGGGGGAAACGCGTCGAGAGGTTGATTGCGGAGTTTGTTTGCCCCGTTTCACTGTGTGAGCAACTATGACTGGATGAATTATCAGCTGGGATCTATTATTGCAGCAGATGAGTATATCATTACCATGATTGATATGTGTCTCTACTACGTACCGTATTCCCTATGAGCTGATTGTATCTATCTGTGTATATCCAGCTATATTTGGTGGGGACTTCTTCTGTGGCATTTTGGTTGTCATTAGCCCTTTACAATACTGGTTATACCTTGTGTATACATCTGTTATATTTCAATTTATTTCATCTTATAACTTTAGGTTCCTAAAATGAAGTGTTAATTTAACTAAGTTATATGTAGCGTTTGTTTCTATCCCTACCTTACAGCACATTGCAGGGGGTGGGCCTGTTATGCTGTATTAAGTGGTACCACATACTTTGACAAGTTATTTACAGCCACCTGGCCTTCTGTTTCACACTCTATCCCTTATAGGGAGTTTATAGTAGACCAGGGACAGCCACCGTACGAGCGGGGGCGCCACTCTCGTTTTTTCTTAGGGTGCCAACCCCCGCACCTAGGTAGCAATAGACCCTAGGGTCGCAAATTTATATTTGCTTTAGTGGTAGGGATAGTGCACGTATATTCATACACTCTTCTAGCTATATTCTGTATATCACTTTTGGTATATCACCTTCATAATACATGTAGGTATCTATCTTTATATGGTTCCAGTATAGGGTGTTGATCTTTATATGTCGGGGTTATCACCCCCTTAATATTCATATAGTAGATAGGGGTTTGGTTTTTAGTATATCATTGAATAAAGTATTCTGTTTTATGGGGGTTTTTTCTATGTGTAAGCCATTTTTGTTCTTCCCTCAGTAATAGTTTTTGTTAGTAAGGGCTATAACCTGGGCCTGATATTTGGATGACCCCATTGCAGCTTTACTCCTTCACAGGAGACAGATGACGTCTCTCAGGGGTCCGGGCCCCTGTCCCACCCATGGGTGTTATGTGCCCCTAATCGCTTTACTATATCATTAACCCTTTATTACAGGAGTCACGTACTAGAACTATAACTCCCAGCAAGTCCTGGCCGCCTGTAGAGCCGCCGCTCTGAAAAACAATCTAGGGAGGGATGATGATGATGATGTCTGTGGCGCCATCACACGACATGGGGGGAAGGTGGGAGCCCCGGGGGCCACATCCGACATCGGGGTGACCCAGTTCTGTCTGAGCCGATGTGTCAGCAATAAATTATCACTGTACATACAGGAGACGATGGGGATGGGCGGACCTGCTGGGACTTGTGGTCCTGGAGTCTGAGCCTTGTGCAGAATTCCCGGCACCTCCGGCCGCGATCACTGAGGTCTTGGCAGACCAGAAGATTGACTGCGCACCACCTCTCTACAGGGTGAAAAGACTCCTGTCCATCATTCTCACTTTCTCCACCTGTTCTACATTTATCGCTAGATCATTTATTACCCACAATCCCATTTATTGTGATAAAAGCCTCCGGCCCGTCTGTCCATGGCGATGTAGTGTCGGCCATTACTACCTCTGTGACCGGGCAATCCACTGTCTGACTGCTGTAACTGTGAAGAACCCTTCAGCTGCCAGAATCGCATTTCTGCCACCCGTAATGAATGTCCCCTGGTCCTCAGTATGGTCTCTGGTAGGAATAAGTGCGGTGCCGTCATTTGTATTGTTCACACATGTACTTATATGTATAAATGACATCTCTGAGGCGTCAACGAGGATTGGTCCTAACACTGATCATTGTGGTCCCCACTGCCCCGGTACTGATTCCTGGGGTCCCCGCTGCCCCCGGTACTGAATTCTGGGGTCCCCGCTGCCCCCGGTACTGAATCCTGGGGTCCCCGCTGCCCCTGATACTGAATCCTGGGGTCCCCGCTGCCCCCGGTACTGAATCCTGGGGTCCCCGCTGCCCCCGGTACTGATTCATGGGGTCCCCGCTGCCCCCGGTACTGAATTCTGGGGTCCCCGCTGCCCCCGGTACTGAATCCTGGGGTCCCCGCTGCCCCCGGTACTGATTCATGGGGTCCCCGCTGCCCCCGGTACTGAATCCTGGGGTCCCCGCTGCCCCCGGTACTGATTCCTGGGGTCCCCGCTGCCCCCGGTACTGAATCCTGGGGTCCCCGCTGCCCCCGGTACTGAATCCTTAGAATTTGCCAGTTACCATTCATAATAAATATACATATACACACACACACACACACACACACACACACATCATTAGTGTCTGTGCACACGCTGTAGCGCTCCCTCCCCTGCAGCGCCCTCCTCTCACCACCAGGTGGCGGCACAGTGGACCCGTCTCATAGTCTCGGCCGCAGAGAAGCTGCTGCTCGTCCTCCCCGCTGGTTCCCGGGGCCCCTCCACCACATCCCGGCCCCTCAGGGCCACGAATCCCGGGATCCTCCAGTGACTGCAGCTGCGCCCCCAGGTCAGTGCGTCCCCCCGCACCATGGAGCAGAGCCGGGAGCAGCCTCTACTGGCCTCCACCTTCTAGCAGCTGTGCCTCCGTGTCCACTACCTGTGCAGGACCCCCAGAGCACTGCCAGCAGCCCCCCACACCAGGCACCCTGAGCAGGACCCCCAGAGCACTGCCAGCAAACCCCCACACCGGGCACCCTGAGCAGGACCCCCACACCGGGCAGCCTGTGCAGGACCCCCAGAGCACTGCCAGCAGCCCCCCACACTGTGCACCCTGTGCAGGACCCCCAGAACACTGCCAGCAGCCCCCCCCCCCACACACCGGGCACCCTGAGCAGGACCCCCAGAGCACTGCCAGCAGCCCCCCACACCAGGCACCCTGAGCAGGACCCCCAGAGCACTGCCAGCAGCCCCCCACACCGGGCACCCTGAGCAGGACCCCCAGAGCACTGCCAGCAGCCCCCCACACCGGGCACCCTGAGCAGGACCCCCACACCAGGCACCCTGAGCAGGACCCCCAGAGCACTGCCAGCAGCCCCCCACACCGGGCACCCTGAGCAGGACCCCCACACCAGGCACCCTGAGCAGGACCCCCAGAGCACTGCCAGCAGCCCCCCACACCGGGCACCCTGAGCAGGACCCCCACACCGGGCACCCTGAGCAGGACCCCCAGAGCACTGCCAGCAGCCCCCCACACCGGGCACCCTGAGCAGGACCCCCAGAGCACTGCCAGCAGCCCCCCACACCGGGCACCCTGATCAGGACCCCCACACCAGGCACCCTGAGCAGGACCCCCAGAGCACTGCCAGCAGCCCCCCACACCGTGCACCCTGTGCAGGACCCCCAGAACACTGCCAGCAGCCCCCCCCCCACACACCGGGCACCCTGAGCAGGACCCCCAGAGCACTGCCAGCAGCCCCCCACACTGTGCACCCTGAGCAGGACCCCCAGAGATTATGTAACTGCACATTCCAGCAGATGTGAGGACGGATGGTGGCTTTGGATATCTGCACAGGGCTGACAATCACAAGGCCCCCTCCTTTACTACTGTGCCCCTCACCCCTGCATTGATGTCCCTTATCCACACCCCAATAATCCCCCCCTGCACACTCCTTCATTAGCGCACCCCAATAATGCCCCCCCCACACTCCTCCATTAGTGCACCCCAATAATGCCCCCTGCACACTCCTTCATTAGCGCACCCCAATAATCCCCATCTGCACACTCCTTCATTAAGGCACCCCAATAATCCCCCCCTGCACACTCCATTAGGGTGCCCCAATAATCCCCCCGCACACTCCTCCATTAGTGCACCCCAATAATCCCCCCTGTACACCACCTCCCTCATTCTTGCTCAGTTTGCCATTTTTGTGCCCTGTGGCCCCCACCCCCCGACATCCTGCCCCCTCCACTCTCCCCGCTACCTGTGGCCCCCTCGTGCCCCTCTTCCTCGTCCCCCTCTTCCACTCTGGGGATGACGGCTGGGGAGTTCCCACATGGGGGCCCTGGAAGGTTGCCAGGCGGGGGCCCAGGCTGTGCACTCTGTGGCTGTTACAAGGCGCTGTCCGTGGTGCTGCTGCTGGCCCAGGGGGCGCTGCTGGACCTGTACCTGATCGCGGGCACTGACCTGTACTGGTGCTCCTGGATAGCCACTGACCTGGTCGTGGTAGCCGGATGGGGGATCTTCTACTCCAAGAACAGCCGGGGCCAAAGAGCCTATCAGAGGTCGCTCGGCTCCACCGGGTACGGCCAAGTCCTCCGGCCAAAGAAGGGCCACTTTGCCTACAGCCACCTGGCCTGGCTGATCTATGCCATAGCCTTCACCCCGAAGGTGACCCTGATCCTCTGCACCCAGATAGTGGATCTGATCGAGGCCGGGGTCCCGCTGGGCAGCACCGGCTTCAGACTCACGGTGGCGCTCTCGGTTCCTCTCCTGTGGTCTCTGGTGCGCTCGCTGAGCATTGACCCGCGAGGGTGGCCACACCAAAGAGCCAGCGGCTACTTCCTCGCCTCCTGCCTGGACCTGCTGGACATCTACGCTCTGCTGGACCCCATGCTGGAAGGGAAGCTACTGCTAAACCCCCTGATCCGCTACCCTCTCCTGGTGGTCTACTTTGTGGCTCTGGCCTCCCCCGTCCTCTGGTTGTCAGAGTTGGACTCGGCAGCTCCGGCCGGCTGTTGTCGCCTCTTCCTTCGCCTTCTCTGCAGCTCGTTGGTGGACGCCCCCCTCTTGGCCGTCCGTTGCTTCTTAGTTTTTGGTCCGGACCACCAACCCATGTCCGTCTTCATGTTAAAGAATGTCTTCTTCTTGGCCAGCCGCTGGTTGGAGGTCCTGGAGCTCTGCTGCCTCCTGAAATCTCCTGGTCCCGACCTCGCGGACCGCCCGCCGGTACAGTTCAGCCACTGCGTCTCCGAAAACGACATGGGACCCCACGCTTACGTCAACACGCTGGCTGTGACCTCACAGAACTGAGCCGCCATGATGGCCGATCATCCCGAATTAACCCCTTGTTCTCCAGTGGACCTTGCTCTTCTTCCTCTACCAACACTGCCATGAAAATAAGTCCGGACCCCCGACTCCTTGGAAGATACCAAGATGCAAAGGGAGACGTATATGGAAAAGGGACGTACTGTACAGAAGTTGTATAGTCACGTGGGATCTGTATGGGGGTCCGGCGGGTCAAATTAAAGAGTTTTGGGGGGTGGGGGAAAGTTGATGTATATCTATGGTAGCTGAAAAATGATTGGTTTGTAGACGTCATGCGAGATCCCAAAATAAGTTATAATTGGGGGATTTAAAGGGAAGTCATCACCAGCACAATGTAAGGCACCCAAAAACAAAATTGACCCCAAAGTGTCAAGAAGCAGAACTAAAGTGATCTGCCCCCTACCCACCCAATTCTTTAAAGAGTTAATCCCGTTTTCGTAGATGAGCATTATCAGATAGGGCTTGTAAAAACAGGTACTTTTGCAATTTACTGCTTTTTAATATTTGCAGCCGTTCTTGAGAGAATATAATTTTCGTTGTTATGCTTCCTGCAACGGTGGTCGGTTTCCAAGGCAACCGGCCGTAAACAAAAAGAAAGAAAACTGCTCATATCTCAACAATGGCTGAAAAATGTAACAAGCAGCAAATTGCAAAACTGATTGTTTTTACAAGCACTATCCATCAATATCCATTTATAACAATAACTATAACGGGCACCGTTCTCCCCCAAGTATAATGGAGGGTTTGATGAAAATGGAAATGGGTCTATTTGTGCATCTGTCGTGTCTTAGTGGGAAGTTTTAAAGGAGCACACACCCTTTAAATTTTCCAAAACTTGGAAAAAAAAAACAAAACTAGAAAAAAAAAAAGTGAATTTCGAGTGAATTTAACGTAATTTGATGAGTAATGCATGCAACCTAACAATGGCTGGATGTAACTTTATATATGGTTTAATTCTGTATTTAAAGGGGAACTCCCAATCTAAAGTAATCTTTGCCAGGAAAATAGTAATATAATCCCTGTTGGATTATGAACATTTTCCGTCAGCATCAGGTTTCTTCTCTCTGGATTACCTCTCCTTTCAGTGTAGCTGCAGTACTCGCACCTACCTGCAGGTGTCACTTTAGCCTATGCGGGCAATGAGGCTTATGCCACCAACAGTGACCCCTACAGGTTATAAGAGAGAATATAACTTTTTTTTTTTTTTTGTATGGAGATATCTTAAGAAAATATATATTTAGTGTCAAAGTGAAAAATAAACAAAAAAAAAAATTTTTTATGAAATGTAGGAAAAAAAAAAAATGCAAAAAAAGTCTCTGCTGCCCTCCCGATTCTGTCACCACGCGAGCTGGCTGCAGGCCGCCCTTATGTACTGATTACACCTGTCACGCCCTGAGACCAGCGCTGCCTTATCTCTCCTCACCCCAGGGCTCCTACTAAAGATTTCGGAGTCTTTGGGTGTCTTAAAGGGGCTCGATTTTTTTTTTTTAAATTATTATTACTTCTTACTTAAATGGATGTATTTGGGGCTAAAAATCATTTTCGTAATTGGGTTTCATTAAAAATTTTGCACAGTTTTGCTTTTACAAGGCTTTTTATGTCCCAACACATTCGACTTTGATGTGGTCTGTGGTTATAAATTAGGAGGCAGATAAAAAGTTAGAAACGTTCCTATTGGTCGGTCCCAATGACGTCATCACTGCCAGATTTTCAGTTAACCCTTTAGGAGCCAGCCATAACCAGTACGATGGAGGCTATAGAAGGAAAACCGTGCAAAATTTTTAATGAAACCTAATGAGAAAAATGAATACTAGACAAAAATACATGCAAATATGTAGAAAAAAAATTTTTGTCCCAACCCCTTTAAGAATTTGCTAAATTTTCAATCACATTCCAAGGTTCAGGATAAAATTACTTTTTCATATTTAGGTTTGGCTTTGTTGCCGTGACTACTGGTTATTACGGTAGCGGCTAGTGCGATTCTAGAGAACAGAGGATGTCCTTGCTGAATATTTAAAGGGAGTGTTGCTTTACGGATGGATTAAATTGATACTTTTTTTTTTTTTTTTAAATGCCGCGACTAAAGAAAAAAAAAGGGCTGTTCTTCTAGAGACGTCGCGCTCTCACTTATCCAAACTGATTGTAAATGCAACAAGGCTCTCAGGTAACACCGCACCAAGGGCTGGACCTCAGGTTCTCACACCCAGCAATGCACAAGATGGCCGCCACCGGCCCTGCGGGGCCAGGACTGCGCCCACGGGGGGACGCATCATGGGAGACACACTGAGCAATGCATGTACAAAGTAATATTTTTGTCTCATAGTGTTTTATAAAAGCCGGCGGACCCGCGTCTGTAAAGGAGATTCTGTTTGATTCAGCGCCACCAAAATGTAAGATGTAATCATCTGTCATCTTACAGCATTGTGATTGTAACTACTATAATACCGCCCCCTATGTACAAGAATATAACTACTATAATACTGCCCCTATGTACAAGAATATAACCGCTATAATACTGCTCCTATGTACAAGAATATAACTGCTATAATACTGTCCCTATGTACAAGAATATAACTACTATAATACTGCCCCTATGTACAAGAATATAACTACTATAATACTGCTCCTATATACAAGGATATAACTACTATAATACTGCTCCTATGTACAAGAATATAACTACTATAATACTGCCCCTATGTACAAGAATATAACTACTATAATACTGCTCCTATGTACAAGAATATAACTACTATAATACTGCCCCTTTGTACAAGAATATAACTACTATAATACTGCTCCTATGTACAAGAATATAACTACTATAATACTGCCCCTATATACAAGAATATAACTACTATAATACTGCTCCTATGTACAAGAATATAACTACTATAATACTGCCCCTATGTACAAGAATATAACTACTATAATACTGCCCCTATATACAAGAATATAACTACTATAATACTGCCCCTATGTACAAGAATATAACTACTATAATACTGCTCCTATGTACAAGAATATAACTACTATAATACTGCCCCTATGTACAAGAATATAACTACTATAATACTGCGATGTACAAGAATATAACTACTATAATACTGTCCACTAAGTACAAGAATATAACTACTATAATACTGCTCCTATGTACAAGAATATAACTACTATAATACTGCCCCTATGTACAAGAATATAACTACTATAATACTGCCCCTATATACAAGAATATAACTACTATAATACCGCTCCTATGTACAAGAATATAACTACTATAATACCGCCCCTATGTACAAGAATATAACTACTATAATACTGCCCCTATATACAAGAATATAACTACTATAATACTGCTCCTATGTACAAGAATATAACTACTATAATACTGCCCCTATGTACAAGAATATAACTACTATAATACTGCCCCTATATACAAGAATATAACTACTATAATACCGCTCCTATGTACAAGAATATAACTACTATAATACTGCCCCTATGTACAAGAATATAACTACTATAATACTGCCCCTATGTACAAGAATATAACTACTATAATACTGCCCCTATATACAAGAATATAACTACTATAATACTGCCCCTATGTACAAGAATATAACTACTATAATACTGCTCCTATGTACAAGAATATAACTACTATAATACTGCCCCTATGTACAAGAATATAACTACTATAATACTGCCCCTATGTACAAGAATATAACTACTATAATACTGCCCCCTATGTACAAGAATATAACTACTATAATGCTGCCCCCTATGTACAAGAATATAACTACTATAATGCTGCCCCCTATGTACAAGAATATAACTACTATAATGCTGCCCCTATGTACAAGAATATAACTACTATAATACTGCCCCTATATACAAGAATATAACTGCTATAATACTGCCCCTATGTACAAGAATATAACTACTATAATACTGCCCCTATGTACAAGGATATAACTACTATAATACTGCCCCTATGTACAAGAATATAACTACTATAATACTGCCCCTATATACAAGAATATAACTACTATAATACCGCCCCTATGTACAGTTGTACTTGTAGAGTTGTGCACTGAGTCGGGCAGAATCTCTGTACAGCCGCTCTGGAGATGTCGCCCGCTTGCCCTGTGACTGTAATAACGGATGAATAAATGGTGATATTTTGTGCTCTGCTCCTCGTGTGATTATTGGGTAATGATGACATCGGTGATTTGTTCCTTCATTTATTGATTGTGGTGTATATTAACCCCCCCTCCAGTATTCTGGAATCTGCACAGTGATAGCATTACACTCTACACGATGGCGGTATTACAGTACAATGTTATTCGCCAATAGGAAATATACATTCATTATTTTCAGTACAGGATATAAACTCGTCAGTTATACAGCGGTGACGCCGGAACTGTTGTGATTAGATTCATAAGACATCTTATTTTTTTTCTTAATTTTACTGGTTAAAAAAAACAAAAACCCTTTGCTTTTGTGCCATTTTCTATGACCCGGAACTTTTGGACTTTTTCCACAAAAAAGTACCAACATGGAAGCCACGTGGGTCCCTGGCACCCTATTAGGAGCAGGGTGGATCTAGAGGGGGGTCTGACACGGTGCACCGCCGTCACGGACGGTGGCATTTAAGGGGTTAATAGCAAGGAATGGAGCACGCTGTGTGCCGTTTCAGGCCGACACTGGAGGTGACCATGGCAGCAGGGTAGGGAATTGTTTTTTAGAGAGTTGAATAGCGGTATTATATGGTCATCATATGGCACTATTAATTAGGCACTGTTTGGTAAGGTTAGTCATACGATTGCAGCTTTGGCTGTGGCTAGAGTAGAAGACAACATGGCTCATTATAGCGTCTGGCCATTATTAGGGTTCATAGTTCCATATCCCAGATCCTCGAAGTGGCGGTGCTTGTTATCAGTCTCACCCGCATTCAGGTAATGGCCACCACCCTGCTCGTATTCATAGTCCATCTGGGGGCTCATTCTCTGACCCCCCAGGACACACATTTCTCCGAGATCCGTGGGTGCGGATGGATAAGTTAGAAGGAAACATTCACTGCCGGTCGGCAGAGGTTTGTCGGTGTCTCGTAACAATGGCTGACGTTCGTAAACAGTCGCTGGCCATTCTGCGCCGGGGACCAGGTCTGAGGCAATGTGCTGATCGCCGAGGATGGTCTGCAGGAGAAACTTATGCTGAGCGTTCAGCAAGTCACCTTGGACAGATTCACACACGTCGGAATATGTGTCGTCATCAACCAAAGGATTGAACATTGCTCCGGCCTGATCTACAAAGTCACTCTGTAATAAAAACCTTTTCTGGGCTTCACCCAAGTCCTCAGATTGGTCTTCTTGGTCACTAAGCATGGGCAAGTCCACCTGACGCAACGAGTCAAGAAGAGACCGTTCCAAGTCGACAGCTGGAGACAGTCTTGGATCTTCTGCATGGAAGACATCTTCAGGGTCAACGTATTGATCGAAGAAGGTCTGGCAGAGGAACCTTCTTTGGGCTTCGCCCAAGTCCTCCGTCACGCCGTCTTGGTCCGTTGGTATAGACAAGACCATCTTATCTAAGCGTCGTTCATGAAGTGGTACGGACTCGTCTGCATCGACCAAGAACGGCTGCTGTCTATAAGATGCCCCGAGAGCTTCCATATTAAGGGATGGCTTCACAAAGGTGACTGGCGACGGCTCCTCATTAATTTGAGGTACCACGTAGCCAGCTGAGTTCCCAACCACAAGAGACGGGTTTACCGATCGAAGAGGCTCTGGCATGGTGAGGTGAGGACTCACGAGAGAGACTGAAGCCTCCGGTTGGAGGATGCGAGGACAGACTCTACGAGTGAGCTCATGTCCAGCCTCGTCCTCCACCACGGGCTGCTCATCCGCTTGTGCAGAGATATATTCCCTCCCTAACCAATCCACGTGTGTCTCCTGCCAAGTCCGGCACTGCTCCACGGCCTTCACCAAGTAGCGGTAGCTTGGGTGTCCGGCCACGTCCACGTTATATTGCACGTTGGGCTGATGGCTTTCTATCCTCTGGATGCGGAATAAAAGGTGTTCCAGGTTTTCAATCAGTGCGTACCGAGGGCAGATTTCAAGTGGAGAAGGGATATCGCCGAAATCACTCAGGTCACTGAAATAAGCCACCAGGTATCGATCATAAGGGTTGGCCATCTGGAAGTCAGGGAGGATGTTTGCCAGAGCTGGAGTGAAGAGGTCCCCAAACATGTAAGCAGCGTCTTCAGGCAGCGACACCCGCTCTTCCTGAGCGGTCTGCATCGCCCGCCATTTTGCTTGGACACCTCTAGAACAGAGAATGAGGATGGTCCCATTTGCCTTCTCGATTTCGGCTTTTTGATAGCCCAGCCAGGCCATGGCACCTTTTATCCCGATCACTTGGCTCTGGTACCGATCCAGAATGACGTCCAGGCCCCAAGCCAAGCGCAGGAAGTCTGCCAGCCTCACGACGACATTGACGTAAAGCTCGTGATCGGCGGAGTAAACCAGCCATACTTTCTGCTTCTCCAGCAGAGGTGGTGGTGGTGGTGGCACTGACGGGGGCGGGGCAGAGGCTTTACCTGTAATGAGAAAAAAAATAAGTTACAAACTACTGTAGAATTTTGGAAGCATTATGAACTCTGGGATAATGCATTTTTCATAAGTGCCACTAGATGGCAGGAGAGCAAGCATTCACTCATGCACACGACTGTCTCACTTTCCACCTTGCCGCAAAGATACATAGATATTTCTACAAAACATATAATCCCCAAGTATATGGTGAGCAGGACGTAAATCAGTACGTGGGGACTAGTTTGCAACCGGTTACAATCCATGACCAGCGCTACATAATCTGCTCGCACCACACAAGGAATTAACGACCTTCGACTTGATGGTTGAATGATTTGTCGGAAGATGGATCTTATGCTAGCCTGGATAGGTCCACCAGGATCTTCGCCTTGTTCCTTCTATTCTTCTGACCATGATGTCCTTCTCCAGAGATTGTTCTCTTCATATGATGATCCTTGCTTCCAGTGTCTGGTTTGATTTGTTCCAAGCATAATTTGTTCTTGCCATCCATGGTATTGATAACATCCTTCTCCAGCACCACATGGAGATGGCGTGGCTTCTTCTTCTGTCTTGTTTCTTTATTGTTCATATTTTGCATCTGTGTGTTACTACAGAAAAGACCAGACTATGTACGAGCCTTGTCTTCGTCACCAATAAAATGTTCCTCGGTTTGAAGACTTTGCCCAGAGACTTCATTGTTGATTTGCCCAAAACTTTTCTTCTATTGACTTCTGTTGTTGTCGCTGTCCATCTCAGACGTGTCCCATCTTTGTGTTCAGTAGCAGTCCCATGTTCGGGCTTCCCAACTGGACACACTGTAATAAGTCCTCCATTCCATCTACGCTTGTTGCTATCAATGTTGTATCGTCTGCGTATTGAAGATTGCGGATGATTAGTTCAGCACTCTGGATTCCTTCTTCTTCCTGAAAATAACTTCTGCATCTAAATTGTAGATGCCTTCTTGTCTGACACCTTACTCTACACAAAACCACGCCGTGTCCTGTTCGGACAGTTGCTTCTTGGTCAATGTAAAGGTTCCAGCTCTCTGTCCCAGTAAGGCTGTAGGCGTCTTGGTTGGATCTTCTGTAGTATTTTGCAGGCATGAGAGCAATGGTCCGATAGTTTCCATAGTCGGCAGCATCTCCCTTCCTCGGAATAGGAATAAACATGGATGTTGTCCAATCCTTGGGCCATTTACCTATCGTCCATGTCTGCTGACAAAGGCTTGTGAGGACATCAACTGCAGCTCCAGAAGACTTTATTGGAATATTGTCACCTGCAAGCACTTTGTTGTTTGACAGAAGCTTTATCTCAGCATCTGTCAAGATGTTCAGGTCGCCATCACTTCCAGTCTCAGTTTCTTCCTGTATCACCAAGTCGTTCTTGTAGAGGAGCTCAGTGTATTCTTTCCATCTTTCCTTGATCTGTTCTGGCTTTGTTAGTTTGTTCCCGTTGGCGTCTTTCAACATTCCCACTCTTGGATGAAACTTTCTTTGTATTCATTTGATCTTTAGGTATGCCTTCCCGGTCTTGCCCTCCAGATGTTCGCTTTCTATCTCTGTATATATCTCGTGGTAATAAAGTTCTTTGTCTGCTCGAATGGCCCTCTATAGTCCTTTACTGCTTTAGTCTGTCTGCTCAAATGGCTCTCTTTAGTCCTTTACTGTTTTAGTCTGCTCAAATGGCTCTCTTTAATCCTTTGCTGCTTTAGTCTGTCTGCTCGACTGGCTCTCTTTAGTCCTTTACTGCTTCTGTCGTAGCTCGATTGGCTCTCTTTAGTCCTTTACTGACATTCTCTGTGTCCTGCTCGTTACCTTTTGCCATTTGTCTTTCTTCGATAATCTTTAACGTCTCTTCTGCCTCTGGTTCTCTTACTGGCTTCTTCAGTAATCGCAGATAAATTATTCAGGTATTAGTTGCATAGATGGTTTTTTTTTTCCTTGCAAGGTAAATACTATTTTAATGGCTTGGACTGTTACGGACATGGTGATACCCATTGTGTTAGGTTTCTAAATTTAGCAATTTTTTTTTGTAATTATTTTTAATACCTTATATACTCGAGTATAAGCTGAGATTTTCAGCCCATTTTTTTGGGCTGAAAGTGACCCTCTCGGCTTATACTCGAGTCAGTGTCGGTGTGGGGTCGGCGGGTGAGGGGGAGCGGCGGCTGTGATATACTCACCTGTTCCTGACGCTGTCCCTGCATGTCCGAAGGTCTCCGGGAGCCGGCGGTATCTTCCTGTGTTCAGCGGGCACGTGGTACCGCTCATTTAAAGTAATGAATATGCACACATATTCATTACTTTAATCAGCGGTACCACGTGACCGCTGAACACAGGACGGTGCCGCCGGCTCCCGGAGACCATCTGACAGTGAGACGCTGCCAGGGACCGCACCGGGAGCAGGTGAGTATATCGGGGGAGGTGAGCATTGCGCAAGTCACCTGTCCTCCATCCCATCGCTGCGCGCTGCTCTGTCTTCTGTCCTCTGGCTGTGACTGTACAGGTCAGAGGGCGCGATGACGCGATTAGTGTGCGCGCCGCCCTCTGCCTGAACAGTCAGTGCAGAGGATGGAAGACAGAGCAGCACGCAGCGATGGAAAGAGGAAGGTGACTATCGCAGGTGCCGGGGGCCTGAGCGAAGACAGGTATGTGATTTTTTTTATTTTAATCACAGCAAATGGGGCAAATGTATGGAACATCTCATGGGGCAAATGTATGGAGCATCTCATGGGGCAAATGTATGGAGCATCTTATTGGGCATATATGAGGAGCATCTTATGGGGCCATAATGTGTGGAGCATGTAATGGGGCCATAATGTTTGGAGCATCGTATGGGGCCATCAACCTTTATGCAGCACTATATTGGGCAAATGTTTCTATGGAGCATCTTATGGGGCCATTATTAACCTTTGTGCAGCATTATACGGGGTATATTTTAATATGGAGCATTATATGGGGCTCCTGATTCAATATGGTTATTCAAAAACACTTAACCTACTGATGTCTCAATTAATTTTACTTTTATTGGTGTCTATTTTTACTTTTGACATTTACCGCTAGCTGCTGCATTTCCCACCCTAGGCTTATACTCGAGTCAATAAGTTTTCCCAGTTTTTTGTGGCAAAATTAGAGGGGGTCGGCTTATACTCGAGTATATACGGTATCTTCCCCCCCATCTTCACTAATTTTACATTTATGCTTTTCAGGAAAGGGTTAAATCTTCACTCACCTGATCCATAGATACAATCTGTAAGAAAAGAAAGGCAGAGAATCAGCAAGAAAATAAAAAAGCAAATATCTCGTCAGCACTGCCAAACGCCCACAGCAGCAGCTCCAGAGAAGATGCCTCATGCAGCGGGGGAAGCGTCTCAGCTATTAACTCTATGCAGCTCATGTGTTGGGGGAAATGAACTAACATGGGGGGAGAGAAGACCCAGGATTTGTTTCTCACCTCGAAACCTCCAAAAGAAGATTATTGTGCTCACAAAAGCCATAACCATTACAGCGGCCACAATCAGCCACACGTGGACCGGCATCGGCGGCACTGCAGATTTAACATAACAGCACATAAATGCTCCAGTCACATCCAAAGCTGCATCTATCATACTGTTGGATACGCTGACAGTCGTGGCTCACCTGGGGTCGGAGGAGCTGGTGTTTCAGAAGGGGGACACGTTGGAGCGTACCACTGCCGCACGCAGTCCGTATGACAATTATCCATATGTGGCCAAACCTGAAAGTAATAACGGAGAGCAGAACTGAAAAGTCTGGTGCTCATGCACCCCAAAATCGTGTATATCAAAGAGGGAGCAGATAACTAAGGGTTAACAGACATGTACATTACCGAGACGTTGTACCAGCAAGGCTCGTAGGACACAGGGTTGGGGATGATAACCTGCACTCGTTCAGAAGTCGCCCCCTGTAGGTCGCGAGAAGAAATAAGAGTTGCAATGCCAAGTTTGTCCACCAAGAGGCAACACCAACAACTTAGTTATTATAGAAAACTGAGACGGCAATAATCCGGGGGGCGCCCCGTGCCCCAGCAGAGATCCGGAATGATTACCTGCTGCAGGACGACCTCCTCCGACCGCATGATCTCCATATCGCTGATATCCACTAGGACGCCATATCTGAGGGCATCGCTACGAGGGGTAAACGTCACAATCAGCTGCTCTTCGGAGAATTCCAGGCTGATCTTAGGGCTCCAGCAATATCCTGGAGGGACGAGCGGAGGATATAACAAATCCTGACATCAGTACATCGCCACTACGGCTCCTCGTACAGCGCCGGTCACACACGTACCTTCCTTACAGCAGGTCCACGTCTCCATCATCCCATCCTCACTGCACCCTGGAAAAGCAGAATACCCGAGTTACAACGTCCTGGAACGTGACCGCCACTAAGCACAGAGTCACCGAGACTCCTGCCGCTCACTGCAACCACTGCTCTATACTGTGAAGTGTCCCAGCATTACCTGCTCGACCAGTGTCGCTCCAGAGCTGAAATCTAACGGCTGCTCACATGATCGGAGCTCAGGTAAAGCAATGTACAGTAGTTACATCGTAACTCTACCAGCAGAATAGTGAGTGCAGCTCTGGGGTATAATACAGGATGTAACTCAGGATCAGTAATGTAATGTATGTACACAGTGACTGCACCAGCAGAATAGTGAGTGCAGCTCTGGGGTATAATACAGGAGGTAACTGAGGATCAGTAATGTAATGTATGTACACAGTGACTGCACCAGCAGAATAGTGAGTGCAGCTCTGGGGTATAATACAGGATGTAACTCAGGATCAGTAATGTAATGTATGTACACAGTGACTGCACCAGCAGAATAGTGAGTGCAGCTCTGGGGTATAATACAGGAGGTAACTCAGGATCAGTAATGTAATGTATGTACACAGTGAGTGCACCAGCAGAATAGTGAGTGCAGCTCTGGGGTATAATACAGGAGGTAACTCAGGATCAGTAATGTAATGTATGTGCACAGTGACTGCACCAGCAGAATAGTGAGTGCAGCTCTGGGGTATAATACAGGATGTAACTCAGGATCAGTAATGTAATGTATGTGCACAGTGACTGCACCAGCAGAATAGTGAGTGCAGCTCTGGGGTATAATACAGGATGTAACTCAGGATCAGTAATGTAATGTATGTACACAGTGACTGCACCAGCAGAATAGTGAGTGCAGCTCTGGGGTATAATACAGGAGGTAACTCAGGATCAGTAATGTAATGTATGTACACAGTGACTGCACCAGCAGATTAGTGAGTGCAGCTCTGGAGTATAATACAGGATGTAACTCAGGATCAGTAATGTAATGTATGTACACAGTGACTGCACCAGCAGAATAGTGAGTGCAGCTCTGGAGTATAATACAGGATGTAACTCAGGATCAGTAATGTAATGTATGTACACAGTGACTGCACCAGCAGAATAGTGAGTGCAGCTCTGGAGTATAATACAGGATGTAACTCAGGATCAGTAATGTATGTACACAGTGACTGCACCAGCAGAATAGTGAGTGCAGCTCTGGAGTATAATACAGGATGTAACCCAGGATCAGTAATGTAATGTATGTACACAGTGACTGCACCAGCAGAATAGTGAGTGCAGCTCTGGGGTATAATACAGGAGGTAACTCAGGATCAGTAATGTAATGTATGTACACAGTGACTGCACCAGCAGAATAGTGAGTGCAGCTCTGGAGTATAATACAGGATGTAACTCAGGATCAGTAATGTAATGTATGTACACAGTGACTGCACCAGCAGAATAGTGAGTGCAGCTCTGGAGTATAATACAGGATGTAACCCAGGATCAGTAATGTAATGTATGTACACAGTGACTGCACCAGCAGAATAGTGAGTGCAGCTCTGGGGTATAATACAGGATGTAACTCAGGATCAGTAATGTAATGTATGTACACAGTGACTGCACCAGCAGAATAGTGAGTGCAGCTCTGGGGTATAATACAGGATGTAACTCAGGATCAGTAATGTAATGTATGTACACAGTGACTGCACCAGCAGAATAGTGAGTGCAGCTCTGGGGTATAATACAGGCTAAGTAACACAACAGATATCACCCTGTACATTACAGCCACAGAGAAACCTCAGGACCTATAACCCTCCCTGTGTAAACATCGGCTTAGGCAGAAGCAGGGGTATAGTACAAGCTTCGCAGTGACCTCTAGTGGTCGTTAAAGAAACTACTATTTAGATTTTCTCTGGAAACTCCGGCTTCATACACACTGCGGCCAGTGGATATATGAGGAAATATCCGCGTTCTCTCTGTTACCTGGAGCTCTAAATCTCTGCTCTCTGCGGTTTAGGCTTCCATGTCGCTCTTTCGGCAGGTGCTGGACACTTACAAGGTATTCGTTACCAGGAAACATCTCAAACTTGTCATAGAAGAACTTCCACTGTAAGAGAGAACAGTGTGATCCGGCTGATACAGGAGAACAACAGCATCAGATGCAGCCACGGCACCAGAACGTAATGCACACTGGGGTTCACCTACCGCCTGCTGCTGATGATCGAGCTGACTGTCAAACCTGTTATTGAACTGGAACTGAACACAACGACTGCGGCCGGACGAAAAATCCAGAACCGAGATCTCCGCACCTTGTAGAATCTGGATACTGACTGCGAGGACAAGGGAGGGTCACTGGGGGCCCCAAATGTCTCATATCCCAAGTGTCACCATCCTGCACCCCCAACGTCCGTATCATCAACCTGCACCCCCAGCATCAGTATCATCCTATACCCCCATTGTCAGCGTTATAATGCACCCTATTCAGTATCCTGAACCCAAACATCATACTGTACCCAGTGTCATCATCCTGCGCTGTGAGCATCTTCACCCTGTACCCCCAGCGTCCTGTACTCCCATCTTCAGCACCCTGTTCCCCCAGCGTCAGCGTCCTGTACTCCCATCTTCAGCACCCTGTTCCCCCAGCACCCTGTACCCCCAGCGTCAGCACCCTGTACCCCCAGCGTCTTGTACTCCCATCTTCAGCACCCTGTTCCCCCAGCGTTAGCACCCTGTACCCCCAGCCTCGGTGCCCTGTACCCCCAGCCTCCGTGCCCTGTACCCCCAGCGTCAGCGCCCCGTGCCCCCAGCATCAGCACCTTGTAACCCCAGTACCCTGAACCCCCAGCATCCTGTACCCCAGGCACCTTATACCCCCAGGGTCCTCGCCCTGTTACCCCAGCGTCCTGTAACCCCAGCTTCAGCACCCTGTAACCCCAGCGTCCTGTAACGTCAGCGCCCTGTAACCCCAGCGTCTGCGCCCTGTAACCCCAGCACCCTGTGCCCCCAGCATCAGCGCCCCGTACCCCTAGCAACCTGAACCCCCAGCGTCAGCGCCCCGTACCCCCGCATCAGCACACTGTAACTCCAGCGCCCTTCAATCCCAGTACCCCGTACCCCCAGCATCAGCACCCTTTAACCCCAGCACCCTGTGCCCCCAGCATCAGCACCATGTAACCCCAGCACCACCCTGAACCTTCAGTGTCAGCGCCCCGTACCCCCGCATCAGCACCCTGTAACCCCAGCGCCCTGTGACCCCAGTACCCCGTACCCCCAGCACCCTGTACCCCCAGCCACTGTGCCCCCAGCATCCTCTCCCTGTACCCCGAGCATCCTCTCCTTGTACCCTCAGCATCTTCACCCTGTACCCCACAGCATCCTCACCCTGTACCCCACAGCATCCTCACCCTGTACCCCACAGCATCCTCACCCTGTACCCCACAGCATCCTCACCCTGTACGCCCCCAGCATCAGCGCCCTGTACCCCCGAAGTCCTCGCACCATACCCCCCGGTGTCCTCACCCCATACCCCCCGGCGTCAGCGCCCCATACCCCCCGGCGTCCTCGCCCCGTACCCCCCAGCGTCAGTGCCCCGTACCCCCCAGCGTCAGTGCCCCATACCCCCCAGCGTCAGTGCCCCATACCCCCGCCATCCTCGCCCCGTACCCCCGGCGTCCTCGCTCCGTACCCCCGGCGTCCTCGCCCCGTACCCCCGGCGTCCTCCCCCGTAGTCCTCGCCCCGTACCCCCGGCGTCCTCACCCCGTACCCCCGGCGTCTTTCCCCGGACACTCACAGTCGATGCCTAGGGTCCAGTTGACCATCAGGACCGGCACGCGGTGTCCCGTCTCGTTCAGCCCGATCCCCGCGGTCACCGCCATACTAGAGGGGGCTGTGGGGGTCCAGTCGGCGGGTCGGAGCCAGCTGAGATCCAGGCAGTCACCTAAAGGAGAGCTCGGGTAAATGTCCTGACATACTCTGTGCTGCTGTGACCGGACAGACACATGGAGGAGACGATCACTTACTGTCCCGGACTGTGCACTCAATCCCCTGCAAGAAAGAGAAGAGGAGGCTTGTGAGCCATTATTCTCTGTTATCAGCCTGCAGACGGCGGAGGGGAGGCCGCCATGACTCATGTCTGTCACTCACCGGCTGGGAGCAGTTAAAGGCTGGGGAGTGGATGACTCGGAGTCCCCGGGCGACACCCAGGAGCCCAGCGAGGACGAGGAGGCGGACAGCCGGCGCCATCACCTCCGCTCCGGGCCGCTCCGCTCACAGACTGCGCTTCCGCCTTCCCGCGGCTGAGAACTATATGCAAATGCTCGCGGCGTGCGGACCAATCAGGACGCTCCATCCTGCCCAGGTGAGAGCGGAGGGGAGGTGGCTGTTCCGGGAATTGAGGTACCGTGGGGAAATCCCAGGTATGCAAATGAGAGGGCGGGGCTGGCCCTATGTTATTATTGTGATTGGACGGAGAGAATTGGTCCAGTGACGTAACCCCTATTTCCGCGGAGCGCTGGTCCAAAGTGGCGGTTAGTGACGTCACTGCTCATCTATAAAGCCAACCCCAAAGGCGGAGCGACTCAGTAGCCGCGACGTGAGGCGGCTGGCAGGTGAGGAGAGGGTGCGCTGTCAGCGGCTTCTGTCAGAGCGCATAGTGCAGTACTGGAGAGATGAAAGCGTTAGAAACTGATGGTAAGACTGAAATATAACACAGGATAGCATGGCCATCTGGTGGGAGCGGTCACACCGGTAGCCAGGTGGTCTTAATGTTACCCTCAAAACAGAAAAAGTGGCTGTGAATCATTACTAGGGTACTATATATTGGGAAGTCACGCTAAAATTCATTCCACGCTTCCATTGGTCCCCGGTTACGTGATCGCTGGGCGCCAATGGGTTGTCACGTCAGCCGGGGGTCTGCTGAAGACCTCCGTGTCTGTTGGGGGTCTGCTGAAGACCTCCGTGTCTGTTGGGGGTCTGCTGAAGACCTCCGTGTCTGTTGGGGGTCTGCTGAAGACCTCCGTGTCTGTTGGGGGGTCTGCTGAAGACCTCCGTGTCTGTTGGGGGTCTGCTGAAGACCTCCGTGTCTGTTGGGGGTCTGCTGAAGACCTCCGTGTCTGTTGGGGGTCTGCTGAAGACCTCCGTGTCTGTTGGGGGTCTGCTGAAGACCTCCGTGTCTGTTGGGGGTCTGCTGAAGACCTCCGTGTCTGTTGGGGGTCTGCTGAAGACCTCCGTGTCTGTTGGGGGTCTGCTGAAGACCTCCGTGTCTGTTGGGGGTCTGCTGAAGACCTCCGTGTCTGTTGGGGGTCTGCTGAAGACCTCCGTGTCTGTTGGGGGTCTGCTGAAGACCTCCGTGTCTGTTGGGGGTCTGCTGAAGACCTCCGTGTCTGTTGGGGGTCTGCTGAAGACCTCCGTGCCTGTTGGGGGTCTGCTGAAGACCTCCGTGCCTGTTGGGGGTCTGCTGAAGACCTCCGTGCCTGTTGGGGGTCTGCTGAAGACCTCCGTGCCTGTTGGGGGTCTGCTGAAGACCTCCATGTCTGTTGGGGGTCTGCTGAAGACCTCCATGTCTGTTGGGGGTCTGCTGAAGACCTTCATGTCTGTTGGGGGTCTGCTGAAGACCTCTGTGCCTGGCGTTATGATACCGTGAATGACGGCACGTGGCCGGCGTTCTATTGACAGCGTGGTTTTCTCTATACATGGCAGTGCTGAGCACACGATCCCAGCTTCAAGAAATAGAGTAAAATGTGGAAAAAAAGTTGTAAAACTATGAATAAAAATAAGACAAGTTCCCCCTTTTGCCCCATTAAAAATAAAACAAGAAATACACAGCGATATCGCAGTGTTCAGAAGTGTTTGATCTATCAAAATATAAAGTAAATTAATCCAGTCAGTAAGCGACATAACAAGAAAAAAACCAAAACTCCAGAATTATGTTTTTTGGGTCACTGTAACCGTAAAATGCCATAAGAGGCGATCAAAACCTTGTATCTACCCCAAAATGGTATCAATAAAAACGTCAGCTCAGGACGCAAAACAATAAGCCCTCACCCAGCACCAGACCGCAAAAAATGTAGACGCTACAGGTCTCGGAAAATGGTGACAAAAGCAAACATTTTTTTCTTGCACATTTCAAGTTTTTTTTCTCCACTTAAATAAAAAAAAACTACGTGTTTGGTATCTGCGCATTCGTACTTACCTGGATAATGGACAGTTTTACCATATAGTAAATAAAAAAATAAGTGTGGAATTGCACTTTTTTTGCAATTTAAACACATTTGGAATTTTCTTTTATCGCGTTCCAGTACACTGTATGGAAGAATCAATGGTGGAATAAAAAAAAAATAAAAAAATTTCATGTTAAAAAACAAGCCCTCACATGGCTATGGGGACTGAAAAATAAAAAAAAGTTATGGCTTGGGAAGAAGGAGACCAAAAACAGCGAATCCTCCTAAGGTCGAGAAGGGTTTAAGGCCAGGTTCACACATCCGTTATTCATGGTCTGAATGCACACTGGCTCTTGGTCTCATGACCCAAACTCCGCAGCCTCATAGGCATATATGAGCCTTTACATTAGGGGGCCCCTCTTTGAGAGTAGCCCATCCTGCAGCCATCCATTAGCTGTGAATAGACCTGAGCGAATATGTTCAGCTCCCTCCTTATTCGGCAAGCTATAACGCTTACTGAAGAAGCTGCATTGGGAACCCGGATACCCGATAATCAGGTG